>NC_079204.1:42120535-42269172 GCF_026745355.1 Beta vulgaris subsp. vulgaris | reverse complement strand
CAACAACACTCTTCACGCCACCTTTCCTAAACCTCACAGCTCTTCATCAAATTCATCACCGACTCATCGTCCTCAACATACAAAAATCAACCATACCTAAAAAAAAAATCAATCATCACCGACTCATCTAATTACCACCTAATTTCTCACTATTCTTCTTTCTTTCACTGTACATTGACCCAACATTTTTCTTTTTTTTTTTACAAAAAAATGGTTTTTTTTTTCACAAATTACTTGAAATATGCAGTGGATAAGAAATGAATTTATGCAAAATAATGGAGAATCATCTGCTTCAACACTGAGCACCATTCTTGGTAAAATTTCTCCCATTTCAATTCCTGGGACCTACTTTCTCTCTCCTCTTCTCTTCCACCTCCATTACCACCACCTCCATACCGATTGCACGAAGGTGGTCGGCGGTGGTGTTGGACAGAGTGGTGGTGTTGAAGGCGTGGAATGGTGGCGTTGGATAGGGTGCTGTTAGTAAAGTGATGACAAGTTGGACGAACGGTGGAAGGTGGTAGTTGTGGTGGAGGAAGGAAGAGAGAGAAGGGCAAAGGATTTAGAGAGATTGGAGATTTAAAGGAGTGAGAGGAAGTGTTTTAAAGCTAAGAAGTGTGATATTGAACAAGTTCTACTCTTTATAAAACATATCAGATTAACAGAACAAGTTCTACTCATAAAATGTATAAAAAATTATGATAAAGCATTAGAAGTAAGTAAAAGTATTAGATATGTTACTTTAATAAATTGCATATAAAAGACATGAAACCTTAAATGATGTAAAAAAGAAATTTTAAATTATGCATCAAACCTTAAATTTATGCAATTAATTAAATTCAATAACGATTCTCGGACGCATAGCGTGTATATAAGGCTAGTAATGACAAAAAACAACTCTTAGTTTCAGTAAAAGTAGCTTCTTATAATTATAAAAAGTAACCCCTATTCACTGTAGAAGTAACCCTTTATAATCACAAAAGTAACCTCTTATCATTACTAAAAGTAACCTCTATTTACTGTAGAAGTAACCCCTTATGATTAAAAAGTAACCCCTTATGATTAAAAAGTAACCCCTAATTTCAATAAAAGTAACCCCTTATAATTACAAAAGTAACACCTACTTTTAGTAGAAGTAACTCCTTAACATTACAAAAAGTAACCTCTAGTTATAGTAAAAGTAATCCCCTTATAGTTACAAAAAGTAACTTATACTTTCACTAAAAGTAACCCCTAATTATCGTAAAAGTAACCCCTATTATAGTAAAAGTAACCCCTTATAGTTACAAAAAGTAACCTATACTTTCAGTAAAAGTAACCCCTTAGCATTATATAAAGTAACTCATAGTTATAGTAAAAGTAACCCCTAGTTATAGCAAAAGTAACCTATACTTTCAGTAAAAGTAACCCCTATTTATAAAAAAAGTAACCCCATTATAGTTATAAAAAGTAATCTATATTTTCAGTAAAAGTAACCCATTAGCATTATAAAAAGTAATCCCTAGTGTCAGTAAAATAATCCCTTAGCATTCAATAAAGTAATCTCTAATTCACTAAAAGTAACATTTTAGCATTGAAAAGCAACGCGTTTTACTTTTTATGAATAAATGAGATCATTTTAAATATATAATGAGGATACTTTTTATGAACTAATTAATGGGTTACTTGTACCTTTCTTATGATTACTTTCTATAAACATTTCAAGCTATTATATAATAATTAGAGTTACTTTTGCGAACATACTAGGTTAGGCTATGTTTAGTTCACCTGAAATTTTCTGATCTGAACTTATCTGATCTGATCTGAACTTATTTTTTCTGATCTGATCTGATCTGAACTGATCTGATTACAAGATCTTATCTTTTAGATTTTTCTCAATATATAAGAAAAAAATATAGTCATGTGGGGTCTTGTTTGATTCGTCTCAATGAGTACTTTATTAATATTCAATTATTATAATTTTTACTAATATGTAATGAAAGATATAATGATTTTTAAATATAAGCATAATCTTAACTGATCTGATCTGAACTTATTTTTTCTGATCTGATCTGATCTGATCTGATTAGATCTGAAATAAGCAAAAATAAGGTGAACTGAACATAGCCTTACTCAAACAAATAAATAAGGTTACTCAAACATGTAATTAGGGTTACTTTTATTAACTAATGAGGTTACTTTTATAATATAATGGGTCATTTGAAAATATATATGAGGGTTACTTGTAGAATAAATGGGTAACTTGTATGATAAAATAAGGGTACAAATAATAATAGTTACTTATTATGAAGTAATGGGTTCCTCGTATCATAAAATAAGGTTACAAATAACAAGGGTTACACGTACATTAAGATATGGTTATCCGAAAATGGATTCACGCTTGAGCTTTTTTTAAAGGGGACACGAGCGTCCTTATAAGGCATAGCTTAGACTTATTATTAGCTGGCCACGTCCTTATTTATCAATGTGTTAATGGTAAAATTCTAGAGGAAATAAAAGGAGAGAGAAAATAGGAAAAAAATAGGGAAAATAAGAGGAGAGAGAAAATGAGGCAAAAAAATAGGAAAAATGAGAGACATTAGAGAGAAAAAAAAAGAAAAAAAGAAAGAGTTTAAAAAAATGAGAGAAAAGAGAAAATAGGAAAAAAAAAATAAGGGAAATAAGAGGAGAGAGAAAATGAGGCAAAAAAATAGAAAAAATGAGAGAGACATCAAAGAGAAAAAAAAAGAAAAAAAAAAGTAAAAAAAAAAGAATAAGAGAAAGAGGGTAGGCGTGAGACTTAGTGAGAGAAAGGGGGTTGAGAGGAAAGGGGAGGGGTGGCCACACCATTAGTTGAAGGTGTGGCATGCCTCATATAAAAGTTTTATATAAAGCAAAGCACTTAAGATAGTAACATGGTATTTAAGACAAGGATTAATTTCTATATGCAATCACTTATTTTATTCAAACCCACAGTACTAATCATTTACTCCATCCGTCCTATAATATAGTGCTTGCATTCCTTTTTTAGTGTCCCAAAATGTTGTGCCTATTTCTTTTTTATCAATTTGTTTGGACTAAATTATCCTTCATTTCTACATAAAACTTTCCAAAATACCCCTACTTTGTTTTAAAATATGTGCCCCTATTTATTGTTTTACACCATTCCAAGGTATATTTATTGCTCTTTCATTTTATTGTAAAGGAAAAAGAAGAAAAAAGCTAGTTCCAACATAAAAATACCCAATAAACATTTACTTATATATATATTTTTGTGAAATCCTAAAACTTTTTCCATTTTTCTTAATTCTTGTGAAAAATGAGAAGTGAGCACTATATTATGGGACGGAGGGAGTAATAATTATATTTGTCACTAAATGAGCTCATGTATCGATAATCATGGGTTACTCCCTCTGTTTCAAATTATAAGGCATTTTAGCTAAAAGAATTTGTTTCAAATAAATATAAGGCATTCTACAATACCAATGTAATTAAGATTAAATGCAACTTTATATTATCAAGATAAGCTTATATTCTCTCCGTCCCATAATATAGTGCTCACTTCTCATTTTTCACAAGAATTAAGGAATATGGAAGGAGTTTTAGGATTTCACAAAAATATATATTTAAGTAAATGTTTATTGGACATTTTTGTCTTGGAACTAGTTTTTTTCTTCTTTTTCTTTAAAATAAAATGGAAGAACAATAAATATTCCTTGGAATGGTGTAAAACAATACATAGGGGCAAATATTTTAAAAGAAAGGAGGGGTATTTTGGAAAGTTTTATGTAGAAATGAAGGATAATTTAGTCCAAACAAATTGATAAAAAAAAAATAGGCTCAACATTTTGGGACACCCAAAGAAGAATGCAAGCACTATATTGTGGGACGGAGGGAGTATGCTATTTTATATTATCAATACAATATTTAATGTCAATTCTTATTTTATCTGTTTTTTGAAAGTTTGTGGCATTTTATTAATCAAGCCAAAGGCGGGATGGCTATAAGCCCTTACATTGTGCATGAAAAATAATAAAATGAGTCAACAACTCGTACAACTCATAAACCATTACAAAAGGTCACTCATTACAGAGGACTATATTGTGCTGCACTTTATAGCCAAGCCACGAATTCATCCCGACGTGAGAGACCTTGTTTTGCGAGTTGGTCAGCAACCACGTTCGACTCACGCCCTTTGTACACTAGGGATATGCAAGCAGTTGAAGAGAGGAGGCCACAGATGAAATTGGTGTGGAAGTTGAGGTTCCATGGGCCCTTGTTTTCGCCAGTACACCATGAGACCGCGTTTGCTGAGTCTGATTCTACTATAAGGCCGTGATTCCCCATAAAAGGAGATGAGAGGAAAATCTTGAGAGCTCTGTGGATGGCAAGTACCTCGGCATGATTAATCTCCATGAATGGAATGGGACTAGAGAATGGGCATTTGAAACGACCATCATGATCTCGGAGGACACCCCCAATTGCGGTTTTGTAGCTCATTACACTTAGTGACGCATCCACGTTCCATTTAAGTGAGCTGAGAGGTGGCGGGGAGCAGATTGATGTAGATATGGATGAGCTTGTAGGAGGCTTGCTGATCCGAGAGGGTGACTAAAATAAACATCGGGGGTTCCTTACACTGTCATTTGAATAATATGGGAACGGGTCCCCCCAGCCGATTATCCACCAACTTAGCCGTAGGAGTATTAGATTCTGAATCTGCTCAACATTGCATTTGACTTGAGTAAAGCACCTCGCGTTTCTCTCCTTCCATATAGACCATATTGTGATAAAAAGATTGCGCACCAAACTTTCCTGATGAAAGGTCCATGAAATGGCGATTGCCATTGCTCGAAAGCAAGCCAGATGTTGGAGGGGAATATCCAATCTACACTCCATAACTGTAGCCACCATGCCCAAACCTTATGAGAGAAAGGACAGTGTAAGAAGAGAGGGTTGACATCTTCTTGGGATTGAGAGCACAATACACAGAGAGTTTCGAAAGGTGGGATCAAACCAATTTTCGCAAGCTTGACCTTGGAGTTTATTTTTTCAAGCAACACAAGCCAAGAGAAAATCTTTATTCTGAGGGGAACCAGGCCCTTCCACAGTTTGTTGGTGAAGCCGAAGTCAGGATCAGGGTTGGCTTTGGCAAGTTCCATTGTTGCTGATTTCACCGAGAAAGATCCGGATTTGCTGGGAGCCCAGATGAGAGAATCAGCATCAGATGGAGAGAGGGAAACTTGTTGAAGCGCATGTCAATTCTTATTACCCATGCAATTCTAACTAAAATTAACTAAATTCTTAATCTATGTGCAAAAACCTTAAACGACTTATATTTTGAAACGGAGGGAGTATATAGTTTTTGGTGTGCAATATTATTCATAATCCAGTGGGATACTTTTGTATTTAACCAAGATAGAAGTGTACGTGTGTTATTTTCGCGTTTAAAGCTCCATAATTAATTGTTGTCAACTTGCCCAAATATTAATTCAGGCCACGTGATATAATAACTAGATACGTACACGCTAATAACTACTTATTGGAAAAGGCTATATTTACAATGTGGATAGTGAATTATGTGGAGTTCAATGGTTGGAGCTCCCATCTCTCAATTTGTTGGTCGGATCTTCAACATTTATTAGCCTCAATTTGGGGAGTTTGTGTAAATATTTGTTTCTAGATATATATCTCTTGGTTTTAGTTTCTGGAGGTTTTCTTATGGGTTGAGATTCCCCTCCTTAGTCCTTACCCCCCAACTCATAAAGGCTGACTCTGCTTGAGCCAATTAATTATAGAATTAAAAAAAAGGATAGTAAATCACTTACTATACACAAAATCAGAAGTTTTTTACTTTTTTTAGGGGATTAGTGAAAGTATCTTCTTTCTCTTCATTTTCAATGGAAATTTGAAATCAATTTAAAGTTAAATTTCAAATTTAATTTGTGAGTTTCAATGCAAATTAATTAATGTTGTCTTTCTCCCACAAAATAACAAAGAGCTTAAATTTAGTGTAATTTTTTAGAAAGCTTTTTAGAAACTACAATAAAATGTAAATATTATAATTGCTTAAATCTCATATCTTTATTTTTATTAATTAATTTATCTTGACCATTAATTTTAATTAATCTTTAAAAGTTAAATAAAAGAAAAAAAGACAAAAGAGTTGACTTCGATTATAATTCGAATTGTTGTTAACTTGTTCTTGTTGCAATAGTTAGATATTTTAAAGTACTTGGAATAAATTAGAACGATAAGGTATTATATTTTCTATACTATTTATATTTAACTTTTAAGAAGTATCACCAACTGAATAATACATTATTAAACTATGATGCTCTTTGTTTTGTACGTAGTGTGCATCAAAATGGGTCGTTTTGGATTTTTTTTTTCAGTTTTAACGATCTAAATATATAAGGTTCTTTTGGATTCTTTTTCATTTTATTAATTAATTTATATTATGTGTAGTGTGGAAAATATTGCAAAATGGGTGTCTAATTGTAAAGAGTGAAAATATATATGCTTTGAGTGATTCTTTTTTATTTTTAAACAAAATATATTTTTCGAATTATTATTGTTGAAAATAACTCTGATACAATTAAATGAACAGTCATTTTAATCATTATCCATGTTATACAATGCACAATTTTTTTGAGCATAATACAAAAGATAAAAAGTTACTTATTGTTATAGTATCAAAAATTATTGTTTTTCTTATAAAGTAATTTTATGATAGATTATCAATTTTTAGCAAATTACGTGTATTTAATGTACAATAATTTTAATTTATATAAACAAATTTTTTAAATACAATGTGGCACAATATTAATAGTGGTGAGTATGCATGCATTCTCTATACACCGACAAAGTTTAAGTCTACCACATATCCTACTTCTTGTAGTTTTTAAAGGCTACAAAATAGTGACTTACACACTCCACTACGAAGATCTTTAATCACAAATATATTTAACAGTCTTAAAGGCACGTGCAATACACGAGTTATTTTCAATGTGTAAAAATTATAATTATTTGTTATTGGGAGTAACAATAAGTTAAACGTCTTTTGTCTTTAATTTTTTTATGGGTAAAAAGAATATTCTTATAAACTACCTCGTACAAGGCACTCATCTAAAGTCCCATATAAATTAGGCACCTCCAACCTCCGTAACTCCCCTTCAAATCTGAAGTAAATTGTTTGATGTAAGAATTGAATCTCATTTTACGCAACTCACCCCAACATTTAACCCTTCTAACTTTGTATGTATAGGAAAAAATACAGTGGAGGAATATTATTTTATTTGACCATAATGTTTAATTAGTAAATAATAATTTAGCAAAAATTTCATATGTCATTCTAGTTGTTTACTGAAAACCAAATTCGATTGAACTTTTGTGTTTAATTTGATTGATCAAGTGGCACAATAGGATCTTTTAGCTTATTAAACTTATGATTCATTCATTAATGTAGCTAATGTGGCGCTAAATTTTTTAAAATCTTAAATATTACTTATATTCTATTTCATTGGTCAAATATAGGTGCTTGCTTATGTAGTGCTCTCAATACTTCTGAATAAAGCCTATTTTCTATGAAAAAATGTCTTTCTTAGTTTGGTTGTAAAAAGTGCTCATTACCTTAAAAAGTTATTTCATATTTCTGTAAATTAAAAAGTATTTTTTGGTTATTACCACCTTAAATGATACTTCCTCCATTTTCTAAAATTTGCAAGAATTTAATTTTCACGCTTGCAAATACACAATATTGACCATTAATATCGTTAATTATATGTTGCAAAAAATTATAAAAAGCTAATATTTCCAACATACGCATTAAGATAAATACAATGCCATTATATTGCTCACATTTCATTTTACGTATTGGTAAAATACTATGGTCAAAGAGTTTGTCTTATAAGAGACTTCCTACTTTTACATTAAAATTAGAAGATAGTAAGCCCAATATTAAAAAGATAACTAGTCCAATAGTGACTAGGTCAATTTCTTTCGATGACTAGTTCAATCCATTTAGTGACTAGGTCTAATTTTATATTAAAATTAGACCGTATCTTTTGGTAATTTTTGATGGTCAAATTAAGGTTTGTGAAAAGTGCAAAAATTAAACGGTTGCCACCTTTAAAAAATATATGAAAATACCAAGTTCAAATTTTGCCACCTTCTGTAAACTTTACTCACTTTTGCCACCTTTGTAATACCAAACATTCTAATTTTACCCCCATTCGACGATATCCGTCGAAAAATGATAGAAATCGTTAAGCCACTGGCACAGTGGCGTATCCATTATTTTACTTACGTGGGTTCGAAATTAACGAGACGTTAAACAAAAAAACGACCAAGCAGGGCGATGGGATTAAAGTTCATTCTCATCAAATGGAGACTCCCTTGTATTTGGTGAAGAACACAAGCTGAAGACTTTTAAGACTTCCAAAAAATGTTCCATACTTTTAATCCTTCATTCACAAATTCAATTCAACATCACTAGATTAAGTTTGACATCACTAAATTGTACTCTAAATCTCTAACTTCTAATGATAAATAATTCAATTCAACAAATTAAACTTCAATAACCAATAACATTACTCAAAATCCAAATTAAACTTCAATAATAATAGCAAATTCACCCAACAAACTTGAAAGTTTAGAGACTCAATTGATCTCATGGCAATCAATAATTTCAATTCATTCAAGCATTCCATTGACTTTATTCTTAAATAACCATCTATCCAAGCACTACTTGATTCCTAATTACTAAATGAATTGGTAAATGAAAGTATAAGCAAAGAAGTTAGTCAATTACCTAAACAAATTCGAGTAGAGGCTAGAGAAGATAGAAGAGGAGAAATGAGAAATGCGTCCGTGGCTTCGTGCGAGTATGCCACGGGCGGCGGGCGGTGGGCGGCGGGCGACCTGTTGTCAGAGTGCCAGAGGAGAGAGGTTGGTGTGCCATGTGCAGTGTGCCTTTGTCAAGTGGAGTTAAAGTGATAAACCTTAGGTTATGTGAAAAGTGAGAAGAGAGGAAAAAAGAATTAGAGAAACTAGTCCAATAAAGGGTTAAGTTATTGGGGGGAAAATAAAATTAGATTTTTTTTAAAAAAGAGGCCGAGAAAGTTCCAACTCGGGACGCGCAAGGCTGGGCTGTCTGAAGTTTTGCTCGCGAAACAACCGAGCTATCGTTGTTCTATCTTGATTATTACGCGCTTCCTATTTCTTAAGCTATTTTTATTTTATTTCATTTTTCTAGAATTTTTCATTGTTTTTTTACGAAATTCCGTGGGTTCAGTCGAACCCATTGGATCTATGCTAGATCCGCCCCTGCACTGACAAATTTTACCTTTTTCCTTGACTTGAACTCAATTTGACCTCTTTTTCTCATTCATTAATCTCCTACCTCCTCCATTGAATTCCTCTCAGCTATTTAAAATCCTTTTTTCTGTGACATTTGATACTCTCTCACTTGCACAATAATAATCTTATTTTTACTTTCAAAGTCTCTCTCTGCCTTTCTTTGCCGCTGTTGAGAGTTGAGAGAGCCATGCTAGTATAGGTAGTGTTTAATATTACCAGCTTGTTGATTTAGGTTCTAGTTGCTAATTGATTTCAGCTTAAAACCATTTTATGAGCAATTGTTGGTGCCAATTTTTGATGATGGTTTGGAAGTGGTATGAAAAATAGATACATTTTCTTAAATGGCTCCTAAAATCTGTATTAGACACATAGGTCTTACATTAATAATATTCCTTAATAATACTACTTGGACTAAAAAAAAGAGTTAAACTTATTAACACTAATGGAGTATAAAAATTAATCTTGAGATTTTAACAATTAGATCACGTTTTTGACTGAGTTGGTCATTTGACACCAACTAATCTCTATTATATAAGGGAAGGGGGGAGCTGGTGTCCTCTTTTGAACTGACTATTTTACCACCCTTCCCTTTCTAAATTACAAAAGGAATCTCAAAATTAAAATTGGGACTCAAAAAAAACTTCCGAAAATTATTTTACAACACTCACACACAAATTACTCAAAAATCACTTAAAAGAAGAAACTTTACAAATCACTCATACAATTAAGAAAATCATGTTATAAAAATCACGCAAATCACTCAAATAATCAGGAAACTTTATTAAAACTTAAAATTAACATACAAAGTAAAACTAATAACCTAGAAGGTCAATACAAACAAAAATATTTACTACAAAAATTTACTTACAATCACTGTTCTCAAGAACCATTCACAATTAAATACTCACAAAAGTTACCTATAAACACAAATTTGAGAAAAACATAAGATTTTGACGGCGATATCACACATTCATCCATCGGCAATTTACGAAATTCGAAAAAGGTACATAATTATTTTAACCTTCAAAATTATTTCACATTAGTTGAAATAAACAATAGCAAATTATGACTGTTATGTAGTTAAAAAAATGGAGATGACAACAATGAGTTAAAAGGGTTTTATACAATCAGACTTAAATTTAATTTTTTCATATAAAACAAAATTAGTTTTTTCTAAAAAAATGCCAATATTTAAAATTTTGCCCATAACTTTTGCAAAAAGTCCATGTTCAGAAATAAATTTTGAAAAACAAACAATATCAAACTATTTGCGTTTTCAAAAATCCATTTTCAGGAAAAAAAAAACTAAATTAATTTGCGAAAAGTAACGATTTTTGTTTTTCTAAAAAAAATCCAATATCAAATTTATGAAAAAGAATCAAAACTTCATTTCAAATATAATTGAAGCTCAAAGTGTTAAATAATGAAAAGGACAAAAATTGAAATGATGAAATTTTTTAAATATCAATGTGCAAACATAATTTAGAAGTTAGACAAGGAAAAAAAACTGAGGTGTATTTGTAGTGAAATCATAATTTAGAAGTTAGACAAGGAAAAAAATTATTTACTTTTTCATAGTGTTTCCTATATATAATGAAACTTTTACATATATTTGGACCTATCTCTTTCTGTTATATAATAGCGATTAATTCTCAAGGTAAAAAGGTTTATGCAAAATATCATTCAAGAATTAAAGTACAACATATCTATATCACTCCCTCCATTTCCTAAAGATCTTCCTTGTTACTGTTCCTACAGATACATACCAAGGAGGATCCACTTGTGTGGGGTGTGGGGTGTGGGGTGTGGGGTGGGTAAAGTAGGAGAGAGGGAGGGGTTAAGATAAATAAACAAATAAAAAGGGGTTAAAGTAGGAGAGATAAAGGGAGTAAAATTGAATTAATAATGTAATAGTGGACCATATGATAGAGACATGATAGGGTAAAAAGGGGGAAACAAATTACAAATAAGGAATAAAGTAAAAGAGGGAAGATCTTTTGGAAACACACTTAAACGGAAAGAGGGAAGATCTTTAGGAAACGGAGGGAGTATATAAGGGAAGGGGGGGCTATGGTGTCCCCGAATGAAGATACTATTTTACTCCTTTTCCTTTCTAAATTACAAATCCAATTACAAACCAAAGGGAGATTCAAATAAAAATACTGGAAATAAAATTATAACAATCACTCAGAAGTCAACTTAAATCATAAAATTGCATAATTTACATTATA
Organism: Beta vulgaris subsp. vulgaris; assembly: GCF_026745355.1. Lineage (NCBI taxonomy): Eukaryota > Viridiplantae > Streptophyta > Magnoliopsida > Caryophyllales > Amaranthaceae > Beta > Beta vulgaris. The sequence goes on along the minus strand of NC_079204.1, from coordinate 42,257,602 downwards.
CAAAACACTCAAATGATGAAACTCTACAAAAACCAAAAAATTAACTTACAAACTACAGCCAATACACTACAACGTCAATACATACTCACAAAAATTTGACTTGAAATCCAAGTGTCCAATTTCTTCATACTATATGAAGTAGTGTATTTAATTTAAAAATCAACTAAAAAATTATAATATTAGAAATCATAGATAAATTCAATAAAATTTCTATTTTGTTCATAGAATTTTGACCTTGAAAAGAAAAAAAAAAGAGATTTGTGAGAGACTAAGTGACAGAGACTAAACCAATTGAATTTTGCAACTAAAAATAATTATACTTTGTATGTCTAATGTTCAAATTTTGACTTTTATATAAGTGGGAAAAAATCGAGTTTCTGTCTTGAAAAGAATTCAAGTACGCATCGCGTGCAAAAAAATGCTACTATTAAATAAGATCAGGAGTATATAGCAATTCACTCTAAAGTGGCAGGTAAGCAATGCAATCTCCTTTCCATATAATTAATGAACCCCTTAATGTAAGCCATGTGGAATTTTCATCAGGTAGCTAATTCTATATTATTTGCACAATTGCACAAGCTCCCTTTTCACGGCTATATAAAGAGACCAAGTCCTCCATTTTATTTTCACCAAGCTCAACAAATAAGAAAAAATAAAGAACCAGAAGAGTCTAAGAGAGCATACAAGAGATGGAGATGATGATGAAGAAGAGCGTGAGTGTGAGTTTGTTAGTCATGTTTGCCATTGTGGTGCTGTTAGCTAAAACTGAAATTGCTTCTGCTGCTCGCCAACTTGATCCCCTCTCACAAATTATTCTTGCCGAAGAGTTTGTTAGTGACGCCCATCGTCCACTCACTTGTGGTGGCTCAGGAGCTTTTTGCACTCCCTTCAACCCTTGTTGCCGAGATTATAATTGCTATGGAGTATGTGTAGCCAAATGCTTTCCCAACTGCTACTACTAAACTAATATGGAGTATTTATAATCATATACTCCAACTCCAACCATAGTTATCAATAAAGGTGGGAGTATTTGAAGGATTTTGTCCTCGATCAAGTGTAATAAACTAAATAATATTAGGATAAGTTATGGAGATAATATATTCAATAATATTATATGATCACAACGTTTTGCTAGAAGCTAATTGTGGTTTGTTGGACTAATATGATTAGGGCCAACTACTAATATCATTGAGTCCTATGAGGTCACACAAGTAATGACACTTGGATATTTATCCAAATCCATTTGTGAAATGGGTTGCGCGGTTTGATGATGGATGGGAAGAGTTGTAACTCATGAGTTTATTAGACTCATAATGTATGACATTATGAGGCAAAATAAAGCCTCATGAAACACCTCTTTTGTAACCACCTTATATATTGATATGGGGTTACAAAGGTGTGCATATACTTTACAACTTCTAGAGTGAAAAATCTGATTTTTCCCTTAGTCTTTTCACACTCATTTTCGGCCCTCACCACAAAAGTAAGAGAGTGCTTTTCTCTCTTCCGTACTAGCATACGTGGTGATCCAAGTGTTGTTCGTGGACCAACATTAGAGGAACGGCGCTTGACGTTCTAAGGTGATCTCCACTAGAAGTTTGGTGAAAAGAGGAACATACGCATCAAAGGTATAATTCTATACTAATGTTTGATTCATACTAATTTATGCAATGATCTTGGGATAGATGTACAAGTATTTGATACTTGATTTTCCGCATTATGCATCTAAGTTCCTTCAGTGGTATCAGTTAGCCTATTGCATAGATTAATATGATCATGTTGATGCATGTTTTATTTCATTTTTTAATTCAATTACGGAGGGCTTTATATATGAATTTATTTGCATAATTGATATTATGATATTAATTGATTGGAAACATAAAATTGGATTTTTATGTATATATATAAATATATATTATACTCAAAATTGAAATCTCACATCACAAAATATCAGATTTTGTGTATTAGTTTATATCCTTTTTGAGCTTTTGTTAAACAAAATTGATATGAACCCTAATTTTTTCCCCAAATCAATTTGTTGTAACTTCCATTCAAATTATGCACAAGGGTTGTTGATAATTGAAAGGGAAGGGGAAGGATCGCCGGGTCGCCCGGCGTGGTGGCAGAGGCGCCGCCGGAATGTGGCCGGCGTGGTGGTGGCGCGCGGGTTGCTTCGTGCGACTTGACGCTGCTGCTGCCGCGCAGATTGCTGCTGCTGCCAGCGCAATGTCGTGGCCGCCAGCACCGCCGGTGGTGACCGGACCTGTTGCGCGCGTCGGTCGTTGCTGGTGGTTGCTGTGGTGGCGGCTGCTGAGGTGGCAGTGGTGCTTGCACACTGCTGCCTTGGCAGCTTTATTATAAAAAAAAAAATTTTTTTTTGAGTATATTCCAATTTGCAAATAAATTAATTAATGGTGATTAATTTTATATTTAAGTCATAATTGAATTAAAATAATGAGCTTTAATTTTATTAGTTAATTATATGTGATAATTGACTAGTTAATTTTAAAGGGGGTTACTAAGGAGTTAGTAACTACTATTATTATTATTTTCTTTTATGATGTTAATTACTTTTAGGTTGTTAGTATTAATAGTTGATTAATTCTTCCATGCCTTTTATGTGTTAGTCATCATGTTAAGTTTTTTTTTTAATATGATTAAATTATATGTGGTGCCTACAATTGCTTTAATTTTTCTTTAAGTTTAATATGATTAAATTTGTTAGATTAATATTTTAAAGCCTTTGTGAGACGAAATTCTAATATGATTAAATTTTGTCTTAAGGTACCAACCATAGGATTTAATGTGTGATTAAATCTTCATGGTGTTATTATGTTTTAAAGTTGTTAAAACATGATAATTTATTTTAATAGTTGATTAAAATGCATGTTTTATATATTTGATATTATGAATGCATGCGGTGACTAGTATGGCCCAAAACTTGGATAGAAAATACGATCTGCGTATCGTTAATGTATTTTTGTAATCTAAATACGATCTACGCATCGTTGGTATTTTTGTAATATTTTAGTTTATAATTCCAAAAATATTTATTCAAGTATTAATAAGAAGAATGGTGATTCAATCTTATCCTATGAAGCACAAGGATGGAGATCCATGGTGATTCAAAAGGGAGCCTTAAAGAGTAGTCTTTAGGTTTAGGGGCCATACTAGGATCACTTTTAATTTTATGCATTTAAATATTGCTTTTAAATGCTTTCTAAGTTTATTATGCTTGTGATTTAATTATTTAAATGTTCATAGTAATTAAATCAACATAATAATTTACTTAGGTCCCTTAAATAAAATATTGGGTTTTTGCTATTCCAAATAAACACCTACTAAAACTTGATCGTTAGTAATAGGTTCTGCCAAAGCAGAGTGTTACTTTCAATCTTGGGCTAAGTAGAGTAAATTTCCGAAATTTGCAAGTTTATTTGGTTTGGCCCAACAAAATCATCAAAACGGTTTTGGATTTTGTAGCAAAGTTTATGGGTTTTTGTGTTTGGGTGACATGCTCTGTCTAGGATTAGGAAGGCTCTCCCCAACGTTGTGGGTAACTTCCTTACCTGGGAGCGTAATCACCTTAGCAATCACCCATTAACTAAGAGTTACAATGTTGTAATTAGTAAAGGAGTTTACTTACCTTTTAAACTTGGTTTTAAGTTGAGGCCAAAGTCCACTTATAAATCATGTTTGATAGGATCTTAGAACCACTTGATTCAAAAGGGACACATTAAAATTGGTCAAGTGCATAGCTTTTATTTTAAAGTGTTTAAAATTTGTTAAAAGCTATTATGATAAACATACTTATACTTTTTGCATCTTCTATGTAGATATCATGTCTGGTAACAACAATAATTCACCTTTTAACTTACGTTCAATCCTTGAGAAGGATAAATTGAACGGGAACAACTTCCTTGATTGGGAAAGGAATCTAAGAATTGTTCTTAGTCCGAAGGTCGAGAGGATGTTCTTGAAACCCCGATCCCAGTTTTAACTACTACCTCTACTGATGCTGAGAAAGAGGCCCATAAGGCCGTTGCAGAAAGGTCAGTAATTGTTACTTGCCTTATGCTAGCGGCTATGGAACCAAGCCTTCAAAAGAGGTTTGCAAGCTTGGATGCCTATAGCATTATCCGACAGTTGAAAACCATGTTTCAACAACAAGCTCGGATAGAGAGGTATGAAACTCACAAGGCTATTCTTGAGTGTTCGTTAGTTGAAGGCAAGCCGGTCGCCACTCATGTCTTCGAAATGATTGGTTATTTCGAAGCCATGGAGAGGTTGGGCTTTCCTTATAGCCAAGAGTTGGCTACTGACATCATTCTGCACTCACTTCATAAGGGGTTCAATACGTTTCGATTGAATTTCAATATGAACGGGTGTCGAAAACCCTTGCTGAGTTACATGGGATGCTCATGACTGCCGAGCAAAACATCACTATTGCACCTAAGAAGGAAGTTCTTATGGTTCAAAAGGAAAAGGGTTTTAAGAAGGAATGGGCTGGCAAGAAAAAGCAAGATAAGGGCAAGCAAGTTGCCACTAAGACTGCTATTAAGCCACAGGCAAAGGCAAAGCCAAAGGTGGCCGCAAATGCCAAGTGCTTCTATTGTGATCAAATAGGTCATTGGAAGCGTAACTGCCCAAAGTACTTGAAGGATAAGAAGTCTGGGGCTTCTTCTTCAGGTATCTATGTCATTGACATTAATTTAGCAACCTCTACTTCTTGGGTATTTGATACCGGTTGTGTTTCTCACATTACTTCGAATGTGCAGGGACTAAGAAGGAGTAGAACTTGGCTAAAGGAGAGGTGGAACTGCGAGTTGGAAATGGTGCAAGAGTTGCGCCGTTGCAGTTGGGACTTATAGTCTACCTTTGCCTTCTGGATTAATATTAGAGCTTAATAATTGTTATTACGTTCCTGCTATTACCAAAAACATTATTTCTATTCCTGTTTTGGATAATGAAGGGTTTTCATTTACAATTGAGAAAGGTTGTTTCTCTGTTTATTTGAATTCAATGTTTTATGCCACTGCTAAGAGGTCTAATGGTCTATATTACCTAGACTTAGACAAAGATGTCCTTAACATAGACAGCAAAAAACATAGATCAAGCGATACTAATCCTACTTACTTATGGCATTGTCGTTTAGGACACATAAACGCGAAACGCATTCAGAAGTTGCATAAAGATGGACTTCTAACATTTTTGACTTTGAGCCATTTGATGTGTGTGAATCATGTTTAATGGGTAAAATGACAAAGTCACCTTTTACTGGAAAGGGTGAAAGAGCCAGTGATCTATTGGGCCTAATACATACTGATGTATGTGGACCAATGAGCACAAAAGCTAGGGGAGGGTTTGGATACTTCATTACTTTTACGGACGATTTAAGTAGATATGGATATGTCTATTTAATGAAGCATAAGTCGGAATCATTTGAAAAGTTCAAAGAATTCCAGAATGAAGTCCAAAACCAGCTTGGCAAAACAATCAAAGCACTGCGATCCGATCGTGGTGGTGAATATTTGAGCCAAGAGTTTAATGATCACTTGAAGAGTTGTGGAATTCTTTCACAACTCACTCCGCCTGGAACACCTCAGTTGAATGGTGTTTCGGAAAGGAGGAACGAACTCTACTTGATATGGTTCGGTCTATGATGAGTTTTGCTGATCTTCCAATATCCTTCTGGGGATATGCTCTCGAAACTGCTACTTTCACACTTAATAGAACTCCATCAAAGGCAGTAGATAAGACACCATATGAGATATGGAGTGGAAAAGTTCCAAACTTGTCTTTTCTACGTATTTGGGGATGTGAGGTTTATGTAAAGCGTTTACTTTCAGATAAACTCGCCCCTAAATCAGATAAGTGTTTCTTTGTGGGTTATCCCAAGGAAACCAAGGGCTATTACTTCTACAATCGCACTGAGGGCAAAGTGTTTGTTGCTCGTCGTGGTGTCTTTTTGGAAAAAGATTTTATTTCCAAAAAGGCAAGTGGGAGTAATGTATTTCTCGAAGAAGTTCGAGAAGAGCAACAAATGGACATAGTTCATCCTATGTTAGAGACAACGACACAAGAGCCAGATGTTGGGCTTGAAGTAGTTCCTCCTTTGGAGGAATCTTCTCCCATAACTGACCAAGTGTTGGAGGACGTGCATCCCGTACACGAACCTCCTATTGTCCCACTCGAATCTAATTCGTGCGAAAATTCTCAAATTGTTGAGAAGAAAATTTCTCCTGTTGCAGCCCCTCGTAAGTCAGTAGAACAAGAATACCAACCAAGAGGTTTGTTGATTTCTTGTTAACTGAAAATTCTGAGATAATGATTTTAGAATTTGAGGAACCTACTACTTACAAGCAAGCTTTGATGAGTGAAGACTCCGAAAAATGGCTCGAAGCCATGAGGTCCGAAATGGCATCCATGTCTGAAAATCAAGTATGGGACTTGGTAGATTTGCCCGATGGGACACCTATTGGTTGCAAATGGGTTTTCAAAGTGAAAACAGACAAGGATGGTAATATTCAGGTTTACAAAGCAAGGTTGGTTGCAAAAGGGTTCAAGCAAGTTCATGGTATAGACTATGACGAAACCTTTTCACCGGTAGCCATGCTTAAATCCGTTCGGATACTCCTAGCGATCGCCGCCTTCTATGATTACGAGATTTGGCAAATGGATGTAAAACCGCTTTCTTGAATGGGTTCTTGAAAGAGGATGTGTATATGACACAGCCGGAGGGTTTTGTGGATCCAGAAAATCCTAGGAGGGTATGTAAGCTTCAAAAATCCATTTATGGATTGAAGCAAGCATCACGGAGTTGGAATCTTCGTTTTGATGAGGCAATCAAAGAGTTTGGTTTTCTTAAAAATGGAGAAGAGTCTTGTGTTTACAAGAAGGAAAGTGGGAGTAACATAGTCTTCTTGGTCTTGTATGTAGATGACATACTTCTCATAGGAAACAACATTCCCATGCTTGAGTCAGTCAAGGAATGGTTAAAAAGTTGTTTTTCTATGAAAGACCTCGGAAACGCCGAGTATATTTTGGGGATCAAGATCTATAGGGATAGGTCTAAGAGGATGATCGGACTTAGCCAACGAACTTATATAGATAAGATCGTCACTAAGTTCAACATGGAAAACTCTAAGAGAGGCTTCCTACCCATGCAACATGGAGTGTCGCTTAGCAAGACTCAGTGTCCTACTGGGCCTGATGAGATTAAGCGAATGAGTAATGTTCCTTATGCGTCAGCTATAGGGTCCATTATGTACTCCATGATTTGTACTCGCCCAGATGTTTCATATGCCTTGAGCATGTGTAGCAGATTCCAATCAAATCCAGGTGACGCACACTGGAGTGCAGCTAAGAATATCCTAAAGTACTTGAGAAGGACTAAGGATAATTTCTTAGTGTATGGAGGTGAAAGTAAGTTAATTGTTGAGGGTTACACAGATGCGAGCTTCCAAACTGACAAAGATGATTTCCGATCCCAATCTGGTTTCATCTTTTGTCTAAATGGAGGGGCAGTGAGCTGGAAAAGTTCAAAGCAAAGCACTGTCGCTGATTCTACAACAGAAGCTGAGTATATTGCTGCAGCAGATGCAGCAAAGGAAGCCGTTTGGATGAAGAAGTTCATTCTGGAGCTAGGAGTAGTGCCTAGTGTTGGAGATGGTGTTGTTACATTGTGATAACAATGGTGCCATAGCTCAGTCTAAGGAACCAAGATCACATCAAAGATGTAAACATGTACTTAGAAAGTTTCATCTCATTCGAGAAATCGTTGAGAGAAAGGATGTAATAGTTTGCAAGGTTCATACGGATAGCAATGTCGCTGATCCTTTGACTAAACCTTTGCCACAGCCCAAGCATGAGAGTCATACTAGGGCTATAGGGCTTAAGCATATAGGAGAGTGGGTTTAATTGTGTACTATTTACTTTTAATTAGTTCACAGTTATAATTACTCGCTTTGATATGTTATGTTTATGTTTATCAATAAAAGTTTTGTTCTTATTTAATCTTGGTTTAGTATTAAATAAAACGTTCAAAGTATTTTATAACGTTTGATAGAATTGTCAAATACGTGATTTGACGAATGGAACTCTATCCAGTGAACAGGAGTTATAATATACCTTAGTCCCTAGTTCGAATCATTAAGTTGAACGTAAATGATTCAATTTCATGGACTAGATTGCAAGTTGATTGATAGCGCAGTTTCATGGGCTATAGGGACATGGAGATGTCTAGTCATTTGCATAGGCTTGTATAGTTGATACACGCTGGGCAGACCTAGTGGGAGTTCTCTAAAAGGTTTATGAGACTCTTATTAATATATTTAGTGGATTCCTTTGACATGAGTATGAAACTGTTCTTACTTAAGGATTAGTATGTTCTTGACGCTGCAAAACGCCGTGCCGTAAAAGGAGGTCATAAAAGCAGCGATCGGAACTGCTATGAATTTAGTGGGAGTTTGGTCATACAAGATTGGATAAGTCCTCCTAAGAGTTAGGATTGGTGTCTTGGCCTCTTGAAGAGTGAGAACTGAAAATGCATGGCCGTGCTCAAATGGATTAAGAAGTTAATCATTTGTTTGACAGTTCGAACTCAGATTTCAAGGAACGACTTGAATATTGGTATGATGAACATATGATGTTATCATATCATCAAGTTAGACATTAAGCGACTTAAGGAGTTTGAAGGTTACACACTTGTTCTTAGACAAGTGGGAGATTGAAGGATTTTGTCCTCGATCAAGTGTAATAAACTAAATAATATTAGGATAAGTTATGGAGATAATATATTCAATAATATTATATGATCACAACGTTTTGCTAGAAGCTAATTGTGGTTTGTTGGACTAATATGATTAGGGCCAACTACTAATATCATTGAGTCCTATGAGGTCACACAAGTAATGACACTTGGATATTTATCCAAATCCATTTGTGAAATGGGTTGCGCGGTTTGATGATGGATGGGAAGAGTTGTAACTCATGAGTTTATTAGACTCATAATATATGACATTATGAGGCAAAATAAAGCCTCATGAAACACCTCTTTTGTAACCACCTTATATATTGATATGGGGTTACAAAGGTGTGCAATACTTTACAACTTCTAGAGTGAAAAATCTGATTTTTCCCTTAGTCTTTTCACACTCATTTTCGGCCCTCACCACAAAAGTAAGAGAGTGCTTTTCTCTCTTCCGTACTAGCATACGTGGTGATCCAAGTGTTGTTCGTGGACCAACATTAGAGGAACGGCGCTTGACGTTCTAAGGTGATCTCCACTAGAAGTTTGGTGAAAAGAGGAACATACGCATCAAAGGTATAATTCTATACTAATGTTTGATTCATACTAATTTATGCAATGATCTTGGGATAGATGTACAAGTATTTGATACTTGATTTTCCGCATTATGCATCTAAGTTCCTTCAGTATTTAGTTTTTGCTTCACGTAGTTGCTTTAAATTAATATGGAGATGTCATTTTGTATGATATACTCCTAGTTGATGTGCTCACTTAGCTTCTTGTTCTATGGTTTCAACTTTCCGTGCATGTACTCGTTAATCATCAATGAAATGGTTTGTGTGTTATGTATGTTGTATATTGCTAAATGCTAATACACTCCCAGACCCCTCCTCCCTCCACTTCAAATATACATAAAATCATACCTTTATAAAACCAGTCATTTTTGTTAAAATCTCGATCCAGATTTTACGATCCTACGATTCTATGATACGGAATGACCTTATCGATCTCGATTCTAGTCAATGTAATGTAAAGTAAATATAACACCTGACGGAAGTGTTATGTTTGCCAGAGATCACATAACAGTCGTTTATAATGCACGTTATGCCAGTAGATAGCACATTTTGTAAATAAGTGTTATTTTGCTATTTATATGAAAAATTGAAAGAAGGAAAATTTGACACTTATCTTGAATAACTGTTATGTTTTCCTATAATATATATAACAAATATTACCTATAACTGTTATCTATGTTATTTTTTTAAAAAATAATCAAATTATCATTTCAAACATATATTATTGTCAGTAGGCGTTGCAGCACGCAACACAACGATGTCGTATAGTACAATTCCTTTTTTTTTACAAGATAGTACAATACATGAATCTGTTGATAATTAATACTCAACCCATAAGATCTTACAACCAATAAATTGAATATGATATTCCAAACTTCCAAAATTCTTTATATCACAAAATAATTCAACTAATATTCATAATTCTAAACTTCTAAAAAAACTACTATATATACATATCAATATTAATCTAAATCATAAACAAGATCAAATTTATCTTATAGCCACATACACATGATATATATATCAATATCCAAATCCAAAATATAATCTATGTCCAAACACTAGTGGAAAAATAAGGATGGGATGCGCTAAAAAAGGCCCTTAGGGCTGCGCTTTTTGACAGCAGCCCTTTCAATAATAACCCTTCACTTTTTAAGTAGGCTTGCGCTTTTTGGGTAAAAGCGCAGCCCTTCTAAGCTAGAAGGGTTGCACTTTTACCTAAAAAGCACAGCCCTTCCTACCAAAAAAAAAATAAATTTTTTTTTGACATTTTTTTACTCATATATTAATCTCACAATTTTCTGAATTTTAACATTTGCATTAAACTTTAAAGTAAACCATCCAAATCCAAAAGGGGAATAGGAAATATGGTCAGGATAACTAAAACTAAAACAGGAAATCAAAAAATGTTATCACATAGAGAATTCTACAATGCAACTAAACCCAAAACAAAAAAAAGAAAGAAACGAAAATGAAAAAAAACGGAACAAAAACTAATATACAGAAGAGAAGAAATTATAGATCTGAAAATACAAGAACATTAATCAAAACAAAGATTAAGAAATTATAGATTTGAAAAGTCAAAAACTGCCTCCAAACATTGACCTAATAATGTTTAAATACGTAAAACAAAACCCTAATACATAATTAAGGAAATAATAAAATTCGGAAATACTTAAAATGCCTATTTCGAGCCTTAAACGAACTCGGATGGCTTAAAAAGCCTATACATCACGGCATAGCCGTGTGTTTGACTCGTTGGCCCGTTCCGCTTCCGAAAAGACAATCGGACTCCGTCGGCATGATTAGTGCAAATCATTTCAGGCTTTTTGTCGCGTTTCTGGGAGTTTTTGCGAGAGAAGAGAGGATGAGAGAGAAGGAGGAAAGGGAGGATGGACGTGAGAGAGGATAGAGGAGAGAGAAGGAGGAAAAGGGAGGAGGGACGTAAGAGAGGTGAGAGAAGGAGGGATAATATATTTGAAGCCCGCTTAATATTTGAAGCTCGCGAATTTTTTATTTCAAATTTTTTTAAGAAGGGCTGCGCCTTTGAAGAAAAGCGCAGCCCTTTACTTAGTAGGGTTGCGCTTTTCTTCAAAGGCGCAGGGCGCAGCCCTTTTGTTATGTAGGGCTGCGCTTTTGAAGAAAAGCGCAACCCTTCACTAGTAGGGCTGGGCTTGTTGAAAAAGCGCAGCCCTTCCTTTTTTTTCCCTTAGTGAAAAGTGGATTAAGGTATAAAAAAAATAGGCAGAAGGTTAAAACTCATTCATCATTTGTGCTTCATGTTAATCTCTGACATATGTAATCTGCAACTCCCTGATTTCATCAATTTTCTCCTGAGAAAAGGTTGGACCAATGCCTTGATAGTACTACAATAAAGGTAAGTACAAAATAATTATTCATATATAAAAACTTGAAAAGTAATTCAACTTTATAATTAATCATGCACAAATTAATTTATCATAATTGTAGCAAGATCATTCATATATGAAATAATAATCAAGTGTTCTCAACTAATTAACCCAAACTACTCTTCATCTCTCTAATATAATAATTATATTGTGTTATATTGTGTATCTCATAGTTATTAATATGTTACTAGTTTTACATGCACGCGATGTTTGCAATAACGTGTGATAACAAATGAAGTAGAAAATAAAATTATTTGGGAAGAAAAACTGTCTTTACATTTTATTTTTTCAAAAAACTGATGTTCAGTTTAATTATTTTGCCCCCCCTCATTCAAATGAAAGAGTTAGTTATCCTTTATTTTTATTTTTTTTCCCTTTTTCTATTTTTTTTGGTGTCCCCCATGTGTTGCCTTATATAATAGAGATTAGTTTCCTTATGTGGCTTAGTCATGTTTCCTAGTTTGTATGACTATATATTCTTAATGATAATCCTAACCCTAATCAGGGGATTCACTACCTATCATGGTATCAGAGCCAATAACTGGAATAGAGTTACCATTGCCAACATATAAAGAGCGAATAGTACTCAAATTTGAAGAAGGGACAATCGTACCTAAATCAGCTGTCAAATGAGAGGATGCGCCAGTATCCATGTACCAAGATTTATCAGGTTGGTGCAGGGACATAGTTTGAAATGTGGCGCCAATATCCGTAGGCTTAAGAGCATCAAATTTCGTGAGGTGAGCTTGACCATAGCCACGGGGCTGTTGTGAGCGGGACGAAGATCCACGCCATTGCAGCGCACGAGGCTGCCACGGTGGGGCCCAACCGGACTGAGTGGGGTACGGGCAAGGGGGCACACTCCAATATGGGGTGGGTGGCTGCCATTCTGGGTAGTAAGGTGGTGGGTAGGGGGCCATGTAGGGTCGCGGCTGCACCGAGGTAGCAGGTCGAGCAGTAGCAGTGCGGGGTTGGCCGCGACTATTGTTGGTGTGCCTGTTGGTGCAACCACCACGAGGCGGCTGAGGACGCGGCGGTGGGTCAGACCAATGAGGAGCGTTAGACGACGGCGAGGGTGGCGCCACCAGGGCGGCCGTAACAGAAGCAAGAACCTCACGCATAGATTTGCGTTGTTGCTCCAATTGAAGCATGCTTCGTGCCGTTTCAAATGACGGAACTTGTTGATTAATAAAAGAGGCCACAATGTCAAATTTCGATGGTAAACCACGAACAAGTTGAGGAACGAGTCTATTAGGAGTGACCGGGCAATCAACAATCGAAAGTTGGTTGGCTAATTCCTTGAGGCGATGACAATAATCATCAAGACTGGGCATGGATTCAAGTTTTAGGTTATTGAATTCATGTTCAAGGGTTGCCGCACGCGAGCCTTTGTTGTTGAGGAACAAGTTCTTCAATGCAATCTAGGCCTCCTAGGTCGTGGTTTCGGGTTCCAGAATACGCAGGCAAAGGTCATCGGAGATGGATTGATAAATCCACTGTAAAACATGGGAGTGAATTTCTTGCCAAGGGGAGAAGACGACATCCGTGGAGGCTGGAGGTGGCGTGCCATCAACATGGTGAATCACTTTATAGCCACGAAGATGAAGTTTGAACAATTTGACCCATGAGGAATAGGTGACCTATGTGCCGTCGAGAACTCGCACCTTGTGTTGAATATTGCTCACACTGTAAACCGGGTGGAGAGGTTTGTGGTGTGAGTTGCTCGAAGAGGTGTTGTAAACAATCACGTCGTTGGAGAGGTGATCGAAATCGGTATCGCCGGCCATTGCCGAGGCTAATGGCGGGGAGTCGGCGGTGTTTAGAGAAGAAGATGGTAGGGAAGCGACGCACGTGGCTGCCAGCTGTCCAGGAAGAGGGAGGAAGGAGAAAAAAAATCACCTTACTCTGATTACCAAGACGATCATGCCAAAAATCATGAGAAGACTGGACGATGTGGGCAGAGTGAGATGGATGAGCTGATGAAGATGATGAAACAGGATATAGGTCCCCTCTACTGTTGTTCCTCATAATGGTAGTCCCACTCCGAAGGTCCTTCACAGAAAAACCATTAGGGTCAAATTCAACAGACACATTGTTATCTTTAGTGAACTGACGCACTGAAAATGAGAATTTAATGATTTGAGGCATATATAAGACATTGTTAAGGGTGAGGGGACGGGTGGTGGTAGGGGTATGAGATGTACCGGAACCAATAACTAGAATAAGGCCATGCAGGACGAATATCGTGCTCTTATTGATAATCAAACTTGGGATTTAGTTCCGCGGCCCCTTGGTGCCCATATTATTCGGAGTTTGTGGTTATTTCGTCATAAATTTAACTCTGATGGTTCTTTGGCTCATTATAAGGCTCGTTTGGTTGGTAATGGTAAAACTCAATAGGTTGGCCTTGATTGTGATGAGACTTTTAGTCCGGTTGTCAAACCGGCCACCATCCGTACAGTTCTTGGCTTGCGGTTTCTCGTTTTTGGCCCATCTGTAACACCCCGATAATTCTCTTTTTCTAGAAAACACTTTTATAATGAAACCTTAGAGAATTACCCAGACATTATCGCCCGTGTGATAATTTATCGGCTTACTCAGAATTTTGCAGCGGAAAACAACTTATTAAAAACCAACTTTATTAAAACTTATGAAATCAAAAACAATTGTCAGAACTAAACACACCAACTTAAACTATTGTCTGAAAACATAACTCCTAGGAAAACAACTTAAATGGTTCTAGTAACACAAGAGCCTCTCCATTCCAGATTCCCCAATGATATGCATCTTCGAACCTGTAATGTCAATGTCGTCTCAACTCTGCTCCCCCGAAAGATCACCACAGGATCAATAGGCAAAGCCATGATCACAAACACAGACAAGCATGTAATCAGCAAAGCTGAGTACTACATATCAGACATAAATAATCCTAAACATGATACTACAAAATATAACTTGGAGTAATAAATAATTATATAAGTAAATAATAATCTGCAGACAACCTCTACTGAACTAAACTTAAACTAACTTTTTAACACTTAAATGGAATAGTTATTAGGACGAGTTGACTTGCCTACTAAGATGAAATGGGGGCGCGACTCCGCATTTCAGAGTAACCTGCGATATCGAGGAACCTTTGAAATAAAAGAGGGATGGTGATCAACCCATTCCTAGAAAAGCTATGGCACGCTCACCATAACCCCAACCCTTATGTCCAACTCTAGACGTGCACCAGTCTAAAGTCTATACTCTATTCTCGTTTCACTTTACGTTGAATATATTTTATTACTTGTGTTGATACCACAACAAGAAAATAACACATAATCGATACTCAAACAATCATAACAGAGTCTCTTTTATCTTCAGATTATTAAGTGTTCACAACTTATCAATCAAGACTCCTTTAACTTCTTTTTATACTTTACTAACTTTACTTGTTGAACCTAGCCAACAATAAACTTTACCTTTATATAGGCAGAACTTGTACTTACCAAATAAAATCCACGGTTCTTATAAGATAAATAAATAGTACTCAAGAATCCATGTAACACATGATTCAATCTTACTTACATTAATTCACTCACGAATTAATACATAAACTGGACTTATCTGCTTGCATCAAACTTCCATACAAACATTACTACTCATAAATACTTCTAGTTTACATGTAGCACACAGGCAAATAACATGTAAAATAATTTCAATAAATCATATATATGAACAACAGAGTTCTATACGTGATACTAATAAATAAAACATCCTTAAAGCATGTTTCTAAATCATATAGCACGTAGACAATGTACGTACCTTGTATAAACAAATCTGTAGGCCACTTTTACGCTCTAAAAGTCTCCCACTACGAATTCTCCGCCTAGAAAAATAAAATAATGAAATAAATACCTTGAACTAAAAATTTACAGCAACTTTAAAAACGACCAAAACCCCTTAAACGTGTTTTAAAATCGTTTTTACGTATCAAACTTTCGTTATTTTTAATCCCTAGTATAGTACAACTATTCTAGTGATTAAAAATCATTTAAAACCCTTAAAACACTTATTTTCTGAAATTACAGCATTCATAAAATTTTATAAATCTTCTGAAAATATATTTAATACATATAAAATTATATGCTAACCAAATCTCATGATTTATATTTTATCAATATAGTTTCTAGTGATTAAAAACCCTAAAAACTATAACTTTCTTAATGAAAACTGAAAATAACTTAATATAATAAATCTGAAATTTATTATAAATATACATATGATAGCCGAAATATTTTTAAGCATATAAACAATAATTTAAATCATAAACATGCTGATTAAGAATAAAAATAATATAAAAACTAATACTTTAATGGAATCTTAGAGAAGAAGAAAAGAAAAACAACCAGAACAAGGAGGAAGGAAGGGCCGGCGGCAGTGGCGGCAGCAAACAGAGACCGGCGGCAGCAATACTTGGTTCTTGAAAAGATTTGTGACGTTTCTTGTTCAACAAGAAACGTTACTTGAAGAAGAAGAAAACCATTTTTGAGAGAGAATGAAAGATGGCGCACAAGGAGAAGAGAGATAGGGAAGGGCGCCGAGTGAGAGAGAAAAAGAGAGAGAGTCACATGGAAGAGGAGAGAGAAATAAAGTGTAGGGTAAAATTTTGGGTTCTTAGGATATTTAAATAGAGGTTTTTCCTTTGGGGCTTAGGAAAAGAGATTTTAATAAATAAAATTTTGATGACTAATAAGATGGGCTCATTAGGACTTTAGTCATCAAATAATTCCTTTCCCTTTTTATCACTTTTGGGCTTTCGATTCCATTAAGCTTTCTTTTCACATATGCTTTTAATAATTAAAACTCTTATTAAAACATGCTTACTTAAAACATTACAAATTTTATTAAGCTATGAAAAATACTTTTAGTTGACTTTTAAAATAGTCAACCCTTTTTAAAAGTCAAATCATTTTCCAAACTCATTTGGATTTAAATATAACTACATAAATACATTAATATATTTATGAAAATTCTTTAAAATTGTGGGGGATTACACCATCCATCAGCTGGATGTCAAGAACACCTTTCTTCGTGGTGACTTAAAGGAAACTGTTTATATGCATCAGCCTCCTGGTTTTGTTAATCTTTCACAGCCTCATCATGTGTGTCAACTGCGAAAAATTCCTCTATGGTCTTAAACAGGCACCGCGTGCGTGGTATCAGTGGTTTGCTACATTTTTTTATCACAGGGTTTTCACAGTAGTGTGTGTGACACATCACTCTTCATTTATCGGTAAGGCACCGAAATGGCATATCTTCTACTTTATACTAATGATATTATATTAACTGCCTCCAACACTGCTCTTCTCACTCGCATCATTGGTACATTGTCTCGTAAATTTGTTACGATTGACCTTGGTTCTCTTCACCACTTTCTTGGTATCACTGCTTCTCATAGTTCTACAGGTCTATTTCTGAGTCAGGAACAGTATGCCAAAGACATCTTAGCTCGAACCTCTATGGCTGGTTGCAATTCTGTAACTACTCCTGTTGATACCACCTCGAAGCTCAGTGCCACTGATGGTTCTCCTGTCAAGGACCCCACTTTGTACCGCAGCCTTGCCGGTGCTCTTCAGTATCTCTCCTTCCCCCGCCCGGATATCGCCTATGCTGTCCAGCAGATCTGCCTCTTCGTGCATGCCCCTCGTGAGCCTCACTTTCACTTTCTCAAACGGGTGCTTCGCTACCTCAAAGGTATTCTTCATCATGGTCTCAGTCTCTCAGTTTCTACATCTCACTCATTGACTGCTTACTCTGATGCTGATTGGGCTGGGTGCCTTGATTTTCGACGCTCTACTTCGGGATACCGTGTATTTCTTGGTGACAACCTTGTCTCCTGGCAAGAGACAGGCCACTGTTTCTCTGTCTAGTGCTGAGGCCGAGTATAGGGGTGTTGCAAATGATGTTGTCGAGACCAGTTGGATCCGTAACTTATTACTTGAGCTTCAACTCCCTATCCATCATGCTACTATGGTCTTCTGTGACAACATCTCTGCTGTTTATCTCTCTGGCAACCCTGTGTAACATCAGTGAACTAAACATGTTGAACTTGATATTCATTTTGTTCGCGAAAAAGTTCAGGTTGGTCATATCCCACTCTTGTATGTTTCCTCTGAGCACCAGTATGCTGATATCTTCACCAAAGGACTGCCCCGACACCTTTTCAATCGCTTACGTTCCAACCTGAGCGTTTGTCCTCCTCCCGCTTCGACTGCGGGGGTGTATTAGATTGTATTATATTGTGTATCTCATAGTTATGTTAATATTTTATTAGTTTCCTTATGTAGCTTAGTCATGTTTCCTAGTTTGTATGACTATATATTCTTAATGATAATCCTAATTCTAATCAGGGGATTCACTATCTATCAATAATATTGATACAAATCTATAGTCTAGAGTACCGAGCGGATGACGAGGGTGCTATACACAAGAAATTATAAATACTTTAATATAGACAATGAAGAATATTTTTGTGTATCAAAATAATGAAATAAAAGTCAGATACCTCTATTTGATTCCATCTAATTTCGGGATTCTTTTTAATCTTCTTGATATCTTTTCGATGGTACGTGCTAAATTTGATAATTCCCCTATGTGATCATAACAATTTTAGGCAAATAATAAAGTAGTATATTAATAATAATAAAATATTAAAGAGTCATTCAAGATTACTCATTAATGATCTTTTTAGCAAATGGTCGAACATCATTTCCTACTCTTGCTGCATCTAACCAATACACCAATCTGTTCCAAGGACTAATAACAACTACATCCAATGTTTACTATATACTTGAATAAGTTAAGATGAAGAAAACAAAATCATTATAAAATTTAAATAACACCACAAATCTTGTACTCAAATAATAATTCATATAAACTAAACACAACACTTACTTCACATTATATGGTACAACAAAGCGTTGATTGATATTCTTACCATCATTAGATGCAAAGATAGAAGCCAAACAATCAGATCGTGGATCTCCTTCTTCTGTTGTCATTGGTGTTAACAGACTTAGAACATTGGTGTCACAAAATTCTTGTACCCCTAAAATCCCTTCTTTATAACAAGCTTCACTCAAGTACCTAGCAAAACTTGTAGGGGTTATTTTAGAAAATATCAAAGTATCCAAAAACATAAAATTAGCAGTTTCAAAAGGGCTACAAAATTTACTGACTTCATGAATGTTGACATGTGAGTTTATCCAATCTCCTTTTGGAAGCACCAATCGAGCATATCCTCATAATCGATGGCAACTTCATGTTCATTATAAAAAAACATTTGCTGGAATTCTAATGGCAATAGTTTCTTGCCTCTTTTTCATTGATAAAGCTTGAACCTTAAAAGCTCGCACCAAACTAGTAGTCAACTTATCTGTATCTTTTGCAGTGATCGAATACTTTGGAATGGATGATGACTGTGATGATGTTGTTCCAGGAGATGGTGTGGCCAACTGTGCTTGTGTATCATCCTTGACAAAATCCATGCAAGCTATAATACTTGTTTATGTATACGAAAATTATATGAATAAGATTTTGTGCAATAGAAAGAAAAAATTAAATTTACTAATACCTTCTTGAATGGAAGAATCAAATGGGTTGGTCAAAGAATAAAAGTGTCCTTAGCTTGGAATACATACTGAAATTCCAAAGTAAGGCATGGTAAAAGTGCATGAGGCTCAACAACCTTAATGAGGGCAACATGACGTAGAGTATTCGACGGGGTGCTATGATGAACACGTAAAACCTCTGTTGAGCTTGGTATGTACACTTTACCATTATCAACAACCTTGAGCTCATTGTCACATTCAATCGCCAAGCAACAATCACTCTCACCCTATTTACAAAAATAAAATTAAATAATACAACTTTAAGAGATGATATCCATTAGTGCAAGATATATAACTTTGAGAAAAAAAATATATGAACAAAAACATTGGAATAATTAGAAAAATTCTTCATTTTCATCAATATTTACTCAACAGCACAACAAAAGGTATCTTCCTTGTCTTCCAAAAGTAAATATTGGAATAATTAGAATACAATTGGAATTTATATAATAGTACATAATACCTCAGGGAAAGAGTTTTCATCTACGCCTGTTGTATCAGGTTCGGGGACTGTCGAAGAAGAAACTTGATGCATCTTAATTACTTGTCTCCGACCACAATACATGGCAGGGCTCAATATCATGCTCTTGTTCATTTTGAGGTTCAAGTTCCCGTTTAATTTGAAGAAATGTTGGTATCTGACTCTAATTGGAGTTGGAATTGTTGAGCACCTAGGCCACTCAAACTACCTAATTGAGAAGCATTAGACTCTTTATTATTAGAAACACCAATTTGGCTACCATTACACCCATGCCCATCAGAAGGACTCAATTCACCAACCGAAATTACCACCCCTCCAATTTGCTTTAAATTGACTCATTTGTTGACTCATCTGCTTTGTGATAATCTGACAACATGTTGTAAGGAAGGACATAACAAAATTTTGAGTGTTTCTCATTTCTCCCAACTCCGATCTTAAATTTCTTATTTCAGCCTTTATTTTGCTAGGTGGTTGTGGCCGGTTAAATCCAAAATAATTTGTGTTTGTCACACGTAAACCAACACCCGTGGCACAACCACCATGCTTTGGCTTCTCAATTAATTTTGATAAAATATCATCTCGACCTTCTGCAACAATTTCTCCTCTACTTTGTTGAGCCTCCAAAGTTTGCTAGCACCAAGAACAATTATATATATATTAAAGTTAGCATATTTATATTATTACAATTACAATAATCTAACTTATGTAATGTGCAGAAAGTTTCGTACAATTAATTCAGCGATCTTTTAATCATTAGGATTCTTAAATATCATTGTTCCATCTTTGACATCAGAATAAGCTCTAAGCTAGGTCAAATGTCGAGGAACTACAGTCTCATTTATCCCTCTCTTCTCAAGGTCCTTTGCCTAAAATGTCACAAATTCGTAAGAAAACATAGTTTAGAAAAATTAGAGTTCAAAGTTAATTGCACCAGGTTGATTGAAACTTACAATCTGTTCCTCAAAATGTTGATAACCTATTCGTCCTCCACGGTAGCTTGATTTTCTATTATCCATCACTTTTTTTTGATTTTTTTCACTTATTTCCTGTAAAAATAATGATGTAATTCAACATAAGTAACATTCCAATATATCTGGTTATAAATATGGTTTGAAGGAATTAAACCTTAAACTTAGGATCAATTGATGTTTTAAGAAATTGATCCTAATCTTCCTGAGTTATCCATGGATAAAACCCTGGTTTGGTCTTCACCAATTGTCCCTTAGAAGTGTACAACCACTCCTTTCTCAATCATGCTTTAAAAATGCGGAATGCAATAGAAGCTCGTGATAAGATATAATGTTTACGACCTTCTAATATTGTGAACCCTTTTTGCAAAATGCAAGGCTTATGCTTTTAGGCAGTTAAAACCATATTAGGTGAATTATCCAACCTATGATCTTGAATTAGTTGTAATAGTGTTTGCTTTGAAGTTATAGCGAACTACTTGTATGGGGCAACGTGTAAGTTGTACACGGATCATAAGAGCTTAAAGTATATTCTCACTCAGAAGGAGTTGAACATGAGGCAGAGGAGGTGGTTGGAGTTGATCAAGTATAATGATCTAGAGATCCAGTATCATGAAGGGAAAGCTAATGTTGTTGCTGACTCATTAAGTCGAAAGTCGAGTCATTCACTTAATGCAATAGTATTGCCAAGTCAGTTATGTGTCGAGTTTCTAGAAAATGTCATTGGAAGTAATAGAAGAAGGAGGTGATGAAGAATTATTGGGTTCTTTGTCGATTCAACCCTCAATCTATGATGAGATTAGGGAAGGTCAATCAAAGGATGAAAAGTTAGAAAAGATTCGAGAGAAGATCCAGGATAATTTATTAGTGCAACTAAAACAAAACACAATAAGTTTACTTTAGCTCATTCCATGTGTAACAGGGTTTTTAGTTACATATCATATAAAACACTGATAACAATAGTATTCCATTAAACATATCTTGAGACAAAAGACTTGGAAATATTAAATGCAGAAGAGGTGAAGGGGAATAAATTTCCTACACGTTGATTAATTCATAAGAGATCCCAATTAGAGAGAAACTTATGCATATTTACTACTTACTAAAGAAGCATTTTGGTCCTAGGTGAAGTGATTCCCATCCTTCCCGGAGGAGCTGGCTCATTTCATTTTGGTTTAGGGCCTATTGATTTTGGAGGAAACATTGGATGGGTTGGGTTTTCACCAGGGTATGTGGTATCATACAGTCGGCCTCAACCCTATGTTGTTGTCTCACCATATTCAACACCATACCCCATTCCTTATCCATTTCTACCATCAGGTTCTATGTATGGAGCAGGCAACCATCGCAGGGATATTCCAGTTCTTACTCACCTATCAGAGGCTACACACAGGTTTTATCTCATTCGGGAGGCTTTGCTTCTAATAGGAACAACTAGCTGCGCAAATAAGAGCAGCAGCAGGTGATGATTGATGAATTCATTGGTATTCTTAGTAGCAATGCTTGTTTAGGTGGATGAAGAAGTTTGAATAAATTGTATTTAATAACTACAATGATGTTACTGATATTCATTATGAGAACAAACTTGCGCTTCTTGATGTTTGTGTAAATTCTATTGTTTTTTCAAGCCACTAACAAATAAGTTAGAGATCAACATCAATTTTTATGATACAACTCAAAGATCTTTATGGTATGATCCCATGGTATGATTTTAAGGATCACTCACTAGTGGAAAAAAACATTATATGTCACTTTGTACCGGATGTGATTTTTTTAAAACCGCATCCGAAAATGAACAAAAAAATGCGTGGGAAACATGGCAAATAAAAGCGGATGCGGTCCATAAAAACGTATCAGATTTAATATCGGATGCGCTTTTTTTTTTAACCTGATGCGGTTGAGGGGACCGCATGCGAAACCCCTCTACTAAGTGCCTTCGTTCAAAAAACCCGCCTATTCTAAACACAAAATTTTTTCCCCCCAAGCAAAAAACTCACTAAACGAACAACTGAAGCCACTACCACTGACCACGCCGGCCACTTGCCACCACCAACTCCGGCGACTTGCGCACGTGAAGATTCGCCACCACAAGCTGGGCTAGTTTCGCCCTAATTTCGCGCCACCACTGCCCAGTTTGGCGCCACCACTTCTGCTCTGCGCCACCACTGCTGCTCCTAGCTTCATTCCTCCTTCTCCCCTTCCTAACCAACTACATTACCACCTTTTCCTAGCTAGGTAACTATAAAATTGATAACTTCTATTGTATTCTCATAAATTTATAATTCATTGTAATTTTATGAATAATTGTTAGTGAAATTAGGTTGTATAATAGTTTAAGGGTTTAAATTTTATTCATTTGAGTTAATTTAATTTTAATTGCAGCAGTTAGTTTGATTTAGAGGTTAAAAAACTAGGTCTTTGTGGTAGGATGAGTATGATTGTTATTTTTTTAAGTTTAGTTTAGTTTAATTTAGTTTAGTTTGGTAATTTATACTAATTTGAACTTTAAACTTTGTTCTTGATTATTGAAGCTAGCTAGTGACGGAGTGCTAGTGACGGAGTGTTGAGTTCCATTTCCCTATTTACAACCTTGATATTGGTATGTTATCGCTCATACTTAACTTTCTTTAATTTCATATATTACTAAATTGGTTTATATGTGTAAATTGGTTTATATGTGCAAACGTATATATATGTATCGTTGAATTAAGATTAGATGTAAGATACTTAACTTTTAGCCGCATGTATCGGCATGTTTAGTTCTTATTAGGATCACTATTTTTATTACAATCAACTAAACTAGCTTCACATGTATTGAAACCCACTTTGGGTAAGTGGATGTCATTTTGGGCTGATTTCGGCTTTTCATGTTCCAATTCTTTATTTTCTCACTTTTAGCAGCATGTAATGGCATGTTTAGTTCTTATTAGGATCACTATATATGTAAGAAACCGATTTGGGTACATGAAACTCGTTATGGCCTATTTCTAGTTTTGAGCGGGGTGGGGGACTGTGCAAGGGGGTATGCAGTGGGGGGGCAGTGCAGGGGGCAGGTGGCAGGGGTTGATAGTGCAGGGGTAGGCGGAGTGCAGGGGGGGGGGTAGTGTGTACAAGGGGTGGGAGAGGGCTCCAGGGGTGGGGGTAGTGTGTACAAGGGGTGGGAGAGGGCTCCAGGGGTGGGGGCAGAGGGGCAGTGTGCACAGGGGGTGGGGGGTGTTGCAATGCAAAGGTGCAGGGGGAGGACATGGGTTGTGTACAGAGGGGGTGGGGGAGGGCTGTAGTGCAGGGGGCAGGTGGTAGGGGGTGGCAAGTGGCAGTTGGTAGGTGGGTGGCAGGTGGCATGGGGTGGTTTGGCGGTGCAGGACATCATTTTTGTTTGTTTAAGTATGCGCGTTTCTAATTCCCTTCATGTTCTTATTATATCTTTCGAGTTTATAATTTATTTCATGTTTTTGTTTGATCTTGTGCGTGTCTATCATCTTTTTGTAAATATTTCAAGATTCTTAAACATGGTCCTAGATGATGTGATTGTGGAGGAAGAAAGTGACGAAGTAATCGATAAGTCATCATTTGATGATGACGAGTATGATGCGGATAAGAAGGAGGATAAAGGTGAACCGGAAGATGTAGTGCATGGTGAGGAGAAGCGCTTGGAAGATGAGGAAATGCGCAAGGTTCACCTCCTTGAGGAGCAAGGAGATAATGCTCCCCTCATTGACAACAACGCTCGGAAAGATTATCCAGTTGTCTTGTCGCTCAGTGTGCCACCCAAAAAATGTCGGGAAAGAGTAGCAAGTTTCAACCAAAACTCCAAGGAGTGTTGCAACAAATAAGCGGAAAGGTAGGGGTGCAAATAAGGGTTTGAATGTTAAAACCAAAATGACCCTCGAGTATGATAATTTGGGTCAACCTTGTGGTCAGTGGCGTGTAAATTATGGGCAGCATATTGGGTTTTGTATGCGCAAACTCAACATTTTGGTGAAGTGGAAAGATGTGCCCGAGGCAATGAAGAAATCATTATAGGAAGACACTTGTGTAAGTTTTTAACATTTAGAAACCCATTTCATTGATTTATATGTATAAGTAAATTAACTCCTTGTTTATTCCTTGTTTCTATATAATTTGTTCCATATTACTCCTAATGAAGCTAAGAAGGTGTTGTTTCTATCCGCAGTGGCCGAAAGATTTAGAGCTTTCAAAAGCAAGCTAGTTAGTGGATGGATCTCGAAACGGAGAAAGAGGAATGACAAGAAGAGGGAAATTGGAGATGATGATTCACGACAACCGGATAACATGCCTTTTGAGATTTGGACACATATAAAATGAGAAGATTGGGAGGCATTTGTTGCCCAAAATACTATGCCCGAGATGGTGGTAAGTATATTGTGCTAAAGCTATACTAGAATTTGCATATTTACTTTAACTACAATTAGATATGTTTTAAAACTAACCATGTTATCTTATAGGCTAAGCGTGAGAAACATGCACAGAGTGCAAGACAGAGGAACCACTACCATCATATGGGTTCCTACACTTACGCGAGGACGAGGCAAACGTGGATTGACAATAAATCTTACCCTTCTACGACGATGGATTCTACCTCCAACGCTACATCTATCACAGTTGACCGTGTCGCTGATTGGTGGTGCTCCATGCATACGCGTGATCGGGACAATAAGATGACCATTTCAGATCCGGAGACCTTGAAGATAGCCAATATCATTTCATATCTATTTAATTCATATCTATTAAGCGTTAACTAAGTATGTTGAATGTATCTCGGTTTCAATCAATGGGGTTTGGAGAGAATAAAGAAGCCCAACGAAAGCAAGGCGGACTCACCTCCTCTACAAAAGGCGAAGGAAAAGGAGGGTTCAAGCAAGCCAAAGAAGGCAATTTCGGGGGAAGGAACGCAAGTCTCCAAAGGTTCAAGTCCCAAACAAAACCCTCCTAAAACTACTTGGATCGAGTCATCAACGCTTCAAGGTCTCAGTAAAGCATGCTCGTGACTACATGCAAATATGGGTGATATGCCGGATGATACACCTTTGGAGGTTAAGTTGGGTGCCACGGATTTCAACTACCACGAGGAAGCGTCGACATGGGTGTTCCAAGGATGATGTGAAAGAGTTCCTTTGCGGAGATATGTTGAATGTTTTGTTAATTATTTTCAATATCTAATAATATATCTATGTTATGTATTATGATTTTGCTTTGAATTGAAGATTACTCCAAGAGTCTCCTTGTGGACGCGGTCAGTTTGGGTGGTTTTGTCCAGATTTCGTCCGAGCTGACAATTGTTTGCAAACCCCAGCTGAGGTTAAGGAGTATATTAGGCTATGTCTTTAAACAACTCAATGTTCACAACATAAGTTCATATTTGCCCCTTGTTTTGAAGAGTATAGTTCTTAACCTTATCCATTTTTAGCACTTAATAATTATTATACAATACAAGTATATACTCACATGATTGCTTTGTAACTTGATTTTGTGATTTTAGTGCCCATTGGTCGCTTCTTGTGATTTCTCCTTCAAACAACACATTATATCAGTTCGATTCAGCAGCTCAACATCCACCACGATCCTTACTCGTCAAATCAAGCATAAATAGGTATGTTTATTATTAGCTCCAACACGTTTCACTAATTTCTTCCTTTGTCCACTTCTCACATGAAATTAAAATAACTACAGCTGCTTGAAGAAGGTTGGGAGAATAGGAAGAGATCCTCAGTGGAAAGCAATGAAGGTAATTCATATTATTTGTATACTTCTTTCTTTAATTTTACAATAAACAAACATGTATGTTTCTTACATGATTTTTTAATGTAATTCTATAATTAGTGTGCTCAACAACCCGGAGGAACCGAGTGTGGCTACTATGTGTTGAGGCTCATGTTCGATATAGCCTCATGTTGCAAGGAAGTCGGGGATATTAACAAGGTATTCTACATGACAACCCATTTTCGCCTTTTTGGACCTTTTTTGGCCTTTGAAGTTCAACTTACATATTTTTCCATATTTAAACACATGTTAGGACATATATAGTACTAATAGCAATATATAACCATTAGAGTCAAGAACCACCATTTCTCATGCTTTGAAATCCAATTTGGGTAAATGAAGGTCATTTAGGGCCGATATTAGACTTTCATGTTCATTTTCCTTAAATTCTGACATTTAACCACATGTTAAGACATATATAGTACTAGTAGCTACATATATAACCATTAGAGCCAAGAAAAACCATTTCTCATGCTTTGAAACCCAATTTGGGTAAATGAAGGTCATTTAGGGCCGATTTTAGACTTTCAAGTTCATTTTCATTAAGTTCTCACATTTAGCCACATGTTAAGACATATATATTACTAATAGCTTCATATATAACCATTAGAGTTAAGAAAAACCATTTCTCATGCTTTGAAACCCAATTTGGGTAAGTGAAGGTCATTTAGGGCCGATTTTAGACTTTCATGTTCATTTTCCTTAAATTCTCACATTTAGCCACATGTTAAGACATATATAGTAGTAATAGGTACATATATAACCATTAGAGTCAAGAAAAACCATTTCTCATGCTTTGAAACCCAATTTGGGTAAATGAAGGTCATTTCGGGCCGATATTTGACTTCTTAGCTCAACTTTAATTTCTTTACTCTCCCGCGCACTTAGTCTCATGCATTATTGAGTTTTTATCTGTGTTTGTTATGAATGTTTTCATAAGGTGTTCATCAAGGGAAAGCCAAGGGAGGATTCTTTCACCACCTCTGAGATAAAGGAGGTTCGGGATTTGCTAGCACACTATCTTACCGACAATTGCATGTGAGGATGATGTTGCGACTTTGAGCTTTTTTGTTAGGATAATGTTAGTAGCTAAACTCACTTCATATATATATATATATATACATATATATATATATATATACATATATATATATATATATATTAAAAACCTGATGCGGTTCTGGAGAAAACCGCATCAAATTGTACCCCAGAGGTCCAAAACCTTGGCGCCAAGACGATAATCTGATGCGGTTTTCCCTTAAAACTGCAGTAGATTATCCATTTCTGATGCTGTTTTGGACCGCATCAGAATGATTTACACACCTGCTGTGAGCCCACCTGTTGCAGACCAAAACCGCATCCGAAAGCCCACATTTGACCGCATCAGTTTGGGTTTCTTCCACTAGTGACTTGAGTTTTGATATACAGATCTCATATGGTATGATAATTTTTTGTTACTTATGCCTTTATATCTAAAAAGTGAGTTATTTGTCGATAAAGGTTACAAATGATAAAGAGGAATCAATTGACTGCTTAGTTTTTTAGTTGTTTCTTATTATCCATTCTTATGGGAGTAATGTGCTATATTTTTTGCTGCAGATTTACAGGCCATCTTGCATCAACTTTTTGTACTAAAACATCCAAGGTGGCTAGTAAATTTTTTTTACCAGGTATTCAGACCTTAGTTGATGCAAGGCATTCTCCCATATCAGCAAAAATACCAACTAAACTTGTATCTGAATTTGTCAATTATAAAAAATTTGGAGGAGATACCCCTTACAGGTTTGTCCTCCCACATTTACTAAACATCTAAGTCCAAGGTCGAAAATTTGAACATTGTCTCATAACAATTTGAGAACTGAAATTTGAACTACTTAGATTGACAGAAATCATGGTAAAAAGTCCAAAATTAACTCAGATATGTCGATAAACACTACATTCATTTGACAGAAAACGAGCCAGCATCAAGATGCTCTGGAAGAAAACAACCACAATCCACATATACCAAAGATTAAAGAACCAGGCCAAAATAAAGGGACAAGAATGTGTGCAAGCCATCAAATAGGAGAACAAGAGACTACAAACTAACTATAATTTCTGGTGCTGCAGGGGGGAGTGGTTAAGAAACACACCAGGTTACCTATTAGAAGTAGTATGATAGGAGATAGTTCAACCACATCATCTCTCTAAAAGGTTGAGGAATCTACCCTAGTGTCATTCTTATGTTAAAAATAATGCTCAACTCATATTATTTACCTTGAAAATGATGAAAGTATATGGTTGGAACAATCAGGAGCAAATGAGCAATTAATTTACAGTCATTTTGAAGATGTGGTTCTCATGATAAAAGTGCATGACATGAGTTTCTCATTAAGAAAAAGAGTGCAAAACTTAATTACTAAATTTTTTCATAAGTTAGATTTCTACGAAAGAAACTAAACATTAAGTGGAACGGGATCGAAGTTCTATTTCACTCTTTGGCATGTTTTATGGACATTTTGTTCAAGTTGATAATGTGTCCAAAACCTCATAGACACGTATATCCTCGGCTCAAAGATAGTAATCATATTTTTCTAACATCTTAAATGGAGGAAATCAGTGACTTGACTTTTTTAACCACTCCACAATCTTGAATATTTAGTTTTCGGACATCGTAATACATCATTAAGGCATCAGTGTTTATCCTAACAAAAGGTTAGACCAGATGATTTCAATCTTGACTTCTATAATAGACCAAGAGCAGCATCAGTTACTTGACTCTTTTTAACCACTTCATATTTTTATAATCACTTCACAATCTTTGATCATACACAATGCAGATGCTTTAAAGCAATTTGGCATTCATTATCTGATACAAAAATGAGTCTTGTCATACAGAGGATCTCGGTAGTTCAGGGTTATTTTAACTTTTAACTCTAGAGTTTTGTGGTATAATTATTTATGGCTATGAATGCGAAATTATGACTGGTAATAAAGTTATATAGTACGGTAAGTGGTTAGAAATTGATCAAAGTAAAACATTTACTTACTGTTATCGACTCGCAAAGTGAATTCTTTAGCTCTTTAGGAATATCACTCCACCGAGGTGTATACACCTCAGAACAATACACCAAGATAAGTGCAGAAGTCGTTCGATGATCCCCACATGGAACCTTTCTTCTATTCATTCAAGTGGAATTTTTCTACCCTTCTGAATTGCCTTCCCTACTATTGCACATACTGTGCGACCTCTGCGGTCCTCATTTTCAGCTCTCTATTATCATCATCATCATACTCGGTATCCGACATTGCATTCTCTTGAGGTATCATGTCAGGCTTTCACTCCTTTACCATTAACTTGAAACAATGACAAAATTAAATATCATAATGATGTAGATATTTAACTTCAAATCCTCTGATCAAAGTTCTAATTAAATATTTAACTTTAAAGTGCACTTGGATCAAAGGAGAAAGTCCACTTTACCATTCATTCAAACTTAATTCAGTTCGCGGTGCTCAAAGACAAAGTCGCTAACTAAATTAGCGGCTGACTTAGGTTCACTGATAATTCTGTTAGCAATTATGTCTTTGGGCACCACTAACTTAGTTAGCGATTTACCTCCACAATTTCATTTTTCCATAACTAGGTTGTGAACCAGTTCATGGGAAAGTAAAAAACAGCAAAGATAAACTGCTAACTAATTTAGTTAGCAGACAACAAAAAAAATTTCTTTGGTTTTGCAGATTTGGAGAAAGTCACTTACTCAGTTAGCGGCTTTGTTGTGTTCACTACTAACAGAGTCTGCATTGGACTAATAATGATGGAGTATGTTCCTCAAACCTTCTTAGAAACCATAGTGCTGCTACCATTGAACAATTCTGGTGCCATCCATGGAAGTGTTCCACGAACACCCCCACAAACCAATGTATTACGTTTGATCCTTGATAAGCCAAAATCCCCAACCTACAGTTTTATCAATTAGTACTCCTTGAATTTCAAGAGACATGTATAAACCAGGGGCTATCACATATTCCCACCACCAAAAAAAGATAAAATTCTTTGTGATTCCAAACAATATCAAAAACTGCCTCCTCCCGTCCTCCCCCCTCGACCAAGGAAAAATCGGAGAAAATAAATGGCCTTATACGAACAGCATAAAGAAGCCAGATACAGGTATAACATGCAGGTCTTTCAATCCTATCATATTATTGACATGAAACATTATTATAAATCAGCACCATAATTATATGTTAGTATCTTACATCTCCACAAAAAGCAGCATTCATGGAAAACTATCAAACACAATGACACTCACTCACTAATCAAACATACAGAATAGGTCCACCATCGACATAAAAATGACGATGATACCCATTCGAGGGGAGTGGCCCTTGTCGTTTAGAGCGTGGAGAATTGGACACTCAATATGTGTCTATCAGTCTGTGCGTGACAGCGATACACTGAGTCCAATTAACATTGCCAGCAATTAGGAATTCATAGTAGATATTGGACAAGTAATAAAAATTCACAGATATTTCCTACCTCATTTCATGACCCTTTATAGCTTTTTTTGTCCCTGATCTCGTCAGGATGGGGTAGTAAGATGCAGTTCTTTATATTTGTAACTTCTAATTCTGTAACTTTGATCTCATAGTTATGTAATGTTTTAAATAACATCTTTTTTTATTGAGTAACATTTAGCTTTGAGTAAGATTTAAAACTTATATCTTTTTGTTTTTTTCAATGTATTCTTAAAAGTATTTATATGAATGATCCCAATTACTTCTTGGAGTAACCTCATTTAATCATATGAGTAACCCCAACTGTTCACATAAGTAACTTCAATTTTTCATATGAGTAAGTTCATTCGCTCACCAAAGTAACCCCATTTCTTCAAATGAGTAACCATATCTCTTTATACGAGTAACCTTGCTTAATTATAAGATGACCCCATTTAACTATACAAGAAATCTCAATTGTTCGCAAAAGTAACTCAACCTAACTATAAGAGTAACCTCACATAATCATACGACGATCCTATTTAATCATACGATGAGTAACACCTTTTATTTGTTGGAGTAATCTCGTTTAATACTATGAGTAACCTCGTTTAATACTATGAGTAACCTCATTTATTTTTATGATTAACCTTGTTTAATCTTATGAATAACCTTGTTTAATAAGCTAACCACATTTATTTATATGAGTAACCTCGTTTAATTATACGAGTAACCCCAATTGTTCGCACAAGTAATTTATTAATACGAGTAAACTCATTCTTTTATAAGGAGTAACCCCATTTATCATATACTAGTAACCCCATTTAATCATATGAGTAACCTCATTATGTTCTCATAAGTAACCCCATTTATTCATATCAGTAACCCCAATTATTCATACAAGTAACCCCACTTATTAATACGAGTAACCTTATTCGTTCATAAGTAGTGACCCCTATTTATTCATGCTAGTAAATTCATTTAATCATATGAGTAATCCTATTTTGTTCATATAGGTAACCCCATTTTGCTTATAAGAGTAACCCTTTCTATTGTTACGTGTAACCTTAAAATATTATTTGAGTAACCCCGTTTATTTTTTATAGTAACTTCATTTAGTTTTTGGAATAACTTTGTTTAATCCTATGAGTAACCTATTTTAATCATACGAATAATGTAGTTTAATGTTATGAGTAACCTCATTTATTCACACCGGTAACCTCTCTTAATCAAAGGACAACCCTAAAGGTGTGTTGGGATTATAACTTGTAGGTAAAGAAAACCTTGAGGTAAAGGAATATTATAATACTGATAAGGATAGAAATGTATATATATGGATGCTCAATGCGAAACCAATGTTATTATTAAAGATTAATGATTGGATGTGAAGTAACGGATATTATGATTGTTGATGTATGGTGTAGATGAGTTCCAGGAATCAGAGAGGCCAAGGATCTCGTGAACCCGTTATGCAGGAACCAGATACCTATAGGCCGAGAAACGCTACTTGGGAGGATGCAATGGATAATGCTAACCGCGTACTTGAGAAGATTGCTGATTGGAATGCGGTCTATGGAAGAGGGGATCACAACCAGTATTCAAGGTCGGAAATCCAAGCTTACACCCTGATTAAGACCTTGCCCGAGTGTGAACCATGGGAATCGTTTAGGAGATAACCCCAATTATTTACAAAAGTAATCTCACGTATTTATACGAGTAACCTCATTCGCTCACACTGGTAATCTCATTTAATCATACGGCAACCTTATTTAATCATATAAGTAACCCTAATGGTTCACAAAAGTAACCTCATTTATTTATATGAAAGCTCATTAGTTTATAAGAGTAAATTGATTAGTATTCCCTTTTTTAATAAAATTAACCATATTTATTTATAGGAGTGACACACTTATATTGTTAAGAGCAACCACATATTCATACAAGTAACTTCATTTGCTCACAAGAATAACTCCATTTGTCATAAACGTTTGTGCACAAGGGTCAACTTCAAAAGGTCATATCTCACAAGACACTCAATATTTTTGGGAAATTCAAGTTGGAGAGGAAAATTTGGCTTGATATATTTCTAATGCCTGGTGAAAAGCTCGATTCCGACAAAAAACAATGAGATATAAAGATTCGAAAATGAGCTGACGAATTGGCAGAATGACAGAATGTCACGCGCGACCACACTTATAATTTCGCATTTGGCCGGTTGTATGCAAGATCCAGTGTTTATCGTTTTATACTCCCTCCGTCCCAAAATATAGTTCTCATTTTCATTTTGGGTGTCCCAAAATATAGTTTTCATTTCCATCTTTAGTTCCACATTTTCAAACAATTATAAAAGTAAATATTTACAGTGATTTTTACTATCTAAACTCTCTGTTGCAATAACAAATTCAAACAACACGCATTAACATACCATACAAAAATTAAGGAGCTAAGAGAATATTCATTTTATTTTTATTTTTTGGGGCTCACAATCAATTGGGATAATATATAATAAAAGAGATAAACATTCATCATTAGTTAATATCAATTTAGAACTTTTTTTTATCGAAGCACTATTCACCATAGTATGACTAAAAATCTCAATTACCCAATGAAATTAAATTGAAGTACTACTCATAAAATACACCTATAAAATATATGTATTTTTAAATAAATATAACCTAGATCATTGTTTAAAAGGAGAGTTGTTGAATTATTTATCAAATACAAGATAGCATATCCTAACTCGACATAATCCTTTATTGAAAATATAAATATGTACACTAGAGCAATGCAAATAAAAATCATAACACTCACTACTATTTACTATAAATATTACATTCTTATGTTAGTTTTTTTAACATTTTTTTTATGTTATTATTAATATTAATATACTATCGCATGCATTGCTTGCATATAGTGCTAGTTATATATATCATGGGATATAATTTGTCCTCATTCCTGATCCGCAGCTCGCGCCACCACAATCAACCAGTCACCAAATTCAAAAACCATATACTTATAATAAAAGACACTTAAAATAGTAATGTGGGCATGTGGTATTTAAGACAACAAATACCTAAGCACTTACTTCTATCTTGTTCAAATATTCGTGGAATAATTTACATTATCCTTAATGAGCTCGTGATGCGATAATCATGGATTAAATTATACTTTTTTACGGGAACAAAAGTGTTATAATTATCTTCTATTAAATGAATCTTATTTTTTTATTCATCCAATAGGTGTTGTTTTCGCACATTGAGGTTCATGATTGATTGTTCGCGTCTTCGTCTTGTACTGATAAATCCAGGCCACGTGATATGCTAACTGTATAGCTACTATTACTACATCTACTCATTGGGTAGACTACTCATTAGAAATAGACAATTAAAAAATAAATAATTTTGCTGAGTTGGCCTCTACTTATATCTCTAGTGGGTAGACGATTACCCAATGGGTAGACAAAGTTTTTTCCGATTACCAACTACTTCCGGTTTTTTTAAATGGTTATAACTTATCGACTTATACGTTTGAGAACACGTGATATTAACCAGAAATATCTTTAATTATTTACTCCATTCGCTATTTAATAGTTTACTCTTTTTCTTCTACAGAGTTTTAGAAAAAATGATGTTGTGGGATATAAAAAAAACGAGAAAAGTTAATTTATATTAAAGTTGAATGTACGTTTGATAGAAAGTTAGTAGTCTCATTCCAAAAATAAAGACAAAAGAATGGTTAAACACTAGTGGAAAAATGAAGAAGGGCTGCGCTGAAAAAGACATGTAGGGCTGCGCTTTTTGACAGCAGCCCTTTCAATAGCAGCCCTTCACTTTTTAAGTAGGGCTGCGCTACACAAGCGCAGCCCTTCACAAAAAAAAAATTTTTTTTGACATTTTTTAGTCATATATTATTAATCTCACATTTTCTGAATTTTAACATATTATCAAGGTGCATCAAAATATGTGAGTTTCATGATAAGAATGATTGACGAAAAATTGAGTCGAAGAGTATGTTATTGCATTAAAACAAAACATAATTGCAGAATGAAAATGAAAAAAAAGAGGAACCAAAACTAAAACTAAAATACAGAAGAAATATGATATTATTGCATCTAAACTAAAAAAGAACAGAAAGAATGAACGAAAATGAACAAAAATGAAAAAATGAACGAACAAAAAAAATGAACGAAAATGAAAAAGAATGAAAATGAACGAAAATAAGAAAAAGCAAGAACGAAAATGAACAAAAGTAAAAAAATGAACAGAAATACAAATTGTAGATCTGAAATTACATTCATTAATCAAACCAAACATCAACAAATTATAGATCTGAAAAAAAAAATCATCACTTGTGACTGTTGAATCGACGTTGGTGGGTGTAAACGACGAACTCGCGAGCTTCGATTCTTATGTTTCGACGAACTCCATTGATGAGAGAGTTTGAACAAGTGAAAGGGAACGAACTCGCGAATTCGGCTTGCATTCGGCTTTCATTGATGGGTGTAAACTTCTCGGTTTTGAGCATAAGAAACTTCAATTACATAAAAGAAGAGAATGAGATGTGCATTCGGCTTCTCAGAAAAAAAAATTCGAGGAGAGAAAGAAGAGAATGAGAGAGAGGGAGAATGAGAGAGAGGGAGAATGAGAGAGAGTGGGAGAATGAGAGAGAGGGAGGACGGCTGAGGGAGAGGGAGAGGGAGGAGAGAGAAAAAAATCTAGGGTTTTGATGTTTTGAGGAAGGAAGTGAATGGGCCGGTTTGGAGTATTATTGAGCGCGCGAATTATACAAAAGCCCATAAAGGGCTGCGCTTTTTTTTACTAGCGCAGCCCTACAAGTCAGTAGGGTTGCGCTTGTGAAAAACGCGCACCCCTTCTGTATGAAAGAAGGGTTGCGCTTTTTCCAGAAGCACAACCCTACTAAGTGAAGGGCTGCGCTTTTAAAATAAAAGCGCAACCCTTCTTGTATTTAGGGTTGCACTTTTATGAAAAAGCACAGCCCTTCACTAGTAGGGCTGCACTTTTGGAATAAGCGCAGCCCATCTTGCGCAGCCCTTCCTTTTTTTTCCCCTAGTGAAACTAATAAAAGACATCCCAAAAAGTAGAACATGCAAACTAATAAATACCGGAGGGAGTACTTGAATAATTATAAAAAATTGGTATTTTGTAATATACATTAAACAAATCTAACATGTTTATAAAAAAATTTCAGCTCCAAATTTATATTAAATATATTCTTGGATGTAATTGTTACTCCACAACTTATGGCGTAACAACCCATAAATCACCATTTTTTTAGTAATAAAAATAAATGACATGTTATATATGACAAATGACATCAAATTCATGTCATTACTTGTGCTGAAATGCTAAATATGACCCCAAAATTACTTAAAATCGCCTGGATCCCACCAAACATTTTCAAATTTACTCTTCTCTTTTTTTTTTCTTTTCTTTCCCAAACCATCACCTCCATCCCCATATCCACCCCCTCCACCACCCACCAGCAGGCCGTCAACCCACCCTCCCTCCACCTCTACCCTAACCCAATCCATGCAACCACCACTAGCAAGCCGCTAAAACAAACAAAAATAGGTCGATTTGGGGTAATTTTTTTTGGTTTCGTTCGCAGTTGTGCGTGGTTTATGGTGCGTGCCTCGATGGTTTTACGTGTGTCGTTGTGTGTTTGGTGTGTTATTGGGCAGTGAGGGGGTTTAGTGATGGTGAGAATGAAAGAGAAAGTTAAGCAAAATTGCATTTTTAATTGCTCTTTGGGGTTATTTTAATTAATCTTGGGGTGTTGTTTAACAATCCTCTTATTTGTGTAGTATATTTCATTTTCGTTAAAATATGTGTCATTATGTACGTGTGAGATTTTGCTATACAATATGATGCAACATGTTAAATCAAAGACGCACTATTAAAAAAAATAGAAGTACTTTTTTGTACAATTATGACTATGTATTATTCAAAAGTTTAATTGGCCATAATATATTAATTGTATTTAAGTCTATCATTAGTTAGAGTGCTTTCTCTTTACTTTATTTTTTTAAATTTACAAAATTTATTGAATTAGGTGAGAACATTCTAAACTTATCTAAAATAATCTCAAGTTATTAAACCTCATTTTATAAGGGCTTATCTAGAATAATGAGAGGTGTCAAAAAATGGGCCTAACTCACGGGTGAACCCGCATGCGTCCCGGATCCAACCTGTTCCGAGCCGAGAGTGGTCGGTTGGGAAGCCGACCCATTCCGACCTAGCGTCCACCCATGTCCAATTTAATCCGTGGAATTGGTAGCCCAACCTGAATTGGGACAACCCAGTTTGACCTATGCCCAGTTGCACTCGTGAACAACGACCCAAACCCAACCTGTTTCTGACCCAAAATAACCCGCACTCAACTTCACCCGTCAATGACCCAGTTAAACCCACCTAGTTTTCACCCAACCTAGTTAGCACCCAACCTAGTTACCACCCAACCCAGTTACGACCCAACCCAGCTATCACCAACCCAGTTATGACCCAACCTAATTACGATCTAACACAGTTACCACCCGACCGAACTAAACCAGACCCAACACCATTCCGACCCAATACAACCCGACAATGAGTAAATGAGTACTTTTTCTGGTCAATTTATTTAATTTCAGAACAGAAAATATTTCGTCCCTTTTTTTGTCAAAGTAATTGACAAATATTATTTATCAAGACATAAATACATAATTAAGATCTCTATCATTTGTAACCACCTCAAATAAATTAGAAATCTCCAATATTCAACCCCCACGCGGTTGTTTTTTGTTAAGTTGTCCAATGTACGGTATTTTAACGATAAACCAAGTGGTATTTTTAAGGTTTGCTATTTTGGTATATATGATATAAAAAGTTAAAAGAATTTGCAAAAAAAAAAAAAAAATGTATATTAAAGAAATATCTAATATGTATTATGTAATAACTTAAAAAACTTAATAAGTATTGGAAATGTACTCTTATTATTTTATCCCTCCAAATCTCCACCCTCCACTTGCTTACTCAAAGCTTAGACAACATAAATAACATATAAATTGGACAATAATAGATAAAATCTATGAGAATTGGAGTATTGGACAAGCGAAAATAAAAGATAAACCGAATTGGACAAAAGAAATTCCAAAAAATTTCGTTTCATTCCACATTCCAAGTTTCCAACATTCATTACAAAGCTAAATGAAGAGTAAAACCATTACTTAATACTTAGACAACTAGATTAGTCATTACTAGCATAAACAAAAAATTCCATAAGTGTACCGATTACAATTTATATGGCCCAGCAAGGCAGCAAAAAATTACATCACAACCATCAAGGCAGCAAGGCAGCAATTCAGCAACTAATATATCCTCCTCAGACGATCAGAAAACAGTGTTGTTCGGGGTCCAACTCCCTAGTGAAGCAAGGGCTCATGGGTATCTCATGGCCATCATCAATGAGAGTGTGATCGCATTCTTCTTCAACCATAAATCGAGTGAAAGCCCCATCCTCACCCTCCACATAAATCTCCTTAGGTATCTCGAACCCATCCATGTGAACAACACCACCACCAGCCATTTCACCACCACCACCAGCCTTTAACCCACCACGAGCAGCCTCTAACCCACACACAATCACCTTTGTAAACACAATTTCTTCTTTTTATTTTGTCCTTCTACACTAGCTTTGTCAAGAATTTTAACACCAAGTCATCTACATCTTAGAGAACTCTTACAACCCACTCTCTCATAAATCACCTTACCCTTTCTTTTATCCATTTTGTAGTTGATGAACCTAAAATTATCAACTCAAAACATTCTAAATAAAAGGAAATATTAAAAACCAAAGAAATATTTTTGAATGAAATAAGGCAACTAAAGAATAAATTATCTAAAAAAATCTATAAATAAGGACAAAGGGTAGAAAAAAGCAAAAGAAAGAACTCCTAAAAATAAAAGCATAAGTGCCAAAAATAATTTTTCTTTAAAAATAAGTAATGGCTCTCAGGTTCACAAGCTTACCTCATCATCGAGAACTCGATTGTACTTGACAACACAACTTCACAACACAAGAAAACCAGCAAAAGTGACACGAGCATCCACAATTCTTTGTCTTTTTAACAATACCAAAACCAGTTTTACCAATCAAGTGCATATCATGTCCGATACTCCAATAAAGACAAAAAAAGGTAGTTCCACATTGTAACATTTAGGGCAAAACATGTGTGTAATGTAAAATGTAGCCAAAAACAGTTGCAAACAACCAATCATCTTTTGCACAAGGGACGTTTTTATAAACCAAACCAAACAAAACAACCACAATTAGCCATCCCACCCTTTTCTTCAAGCCTCTACTCCTGATCAAATCTCATAATTAAAAAACATAATTAAATCAATTTAGTCGGGGGCAAAGGTGGAAGACAAGAGAAAGAACAATTACAGCTCTCAGGTAAAAATTTCACCTTATCGTCGAGCACTCGACTCCAACTGACAAACAACTTAACAACACAAGAAAGCCAACAAAAGTGACACAAGCATCAACAATACCAATGCCAATCTTACCAATTAAGTACGTATCATGTTCAATCAAGCCAGCAAAAGAAATGAAGAGATGTATCGTGACATAAGCGCAAAACATGTGTGTAAAGTAAAATATAGTGAAAAACAGTCGCTCACAAGTCAAACCCCCAATGATCTTTGCGCAAGGGACATTAATTTTTTAAGCAAAAGGACATAGAACAACTAAACCAAACCCAAAAATTTTGTTAAGGGTTAGGGCTATGGTTTGGGTCTAGGGTAAGGGTTTGGGTCTAGGGTAAGGGTTTTGGGCTCTCATTTATGGTTTAGGGTTAAATCCTTATATGGGATGAATCCTAATATAAACAATAAACCTTAAACAAATAACTCAAAGCACAAACCCACAGCATATCAACCACAACCCAGAACACAACAAACTCAACCTAGAACACAAACAAACCCCTGAACACAACCAACTCAGAAACAAACAGTAACAGAAACAAACACAAATCCTGAACACAACACAAACCACGAACACAACCATCAACCATTTTTAATAGGTTAGAACAAAAACCATCAAACAACAACCATCAAACAACAACAACAACACAATTTAAGGAATTGAATCATAATCATATCAGTAGGCTCGGCATCCTTAACAACTTCAAGAGACTCTTCATCTTTAATCTTAGAATAACCAAAGATCCAATTTCAGCAAGTCACAAGAGCCTAAACATTTTTGGGCCACAAACGCGTGCGATACTTTGTTAAAATTCGGCCCCCAATACTAAATGAAGACTCCGAAGCCACAATTGTAATGGGGATAGCCAACACATCTCTAGCCATCCGAGACAAAATAAGATAAACGCCCACATGAGTTTTCTAATAGGCCAAAACATGAAAGTGGTCATCTTTGTCAGTCGGAGCATGAGGGGCATTGAAATATGATTCCATATCATTTTCAACACCCCTACTAGCAGCAATATTGGCACTAAAACTCTAGAAAACAATAAATTAAATAGTATCATCACAAAACTATTACCAAATAATAATCACTAACTTTAAGTAATCAAATGAATAAAATGTTACACATAATAGCTAACCTTTCCAAGGCTGGCCTTCTGAAATAGACGGGCAAGCGACCTTGCAAAACTTGGAGTGGAGGACTCAGTAATCATGAAATATGTAGTGGAAGAGGATTGGCGTTGTAGGTGAGAATAAACAGTAGCATAGTGCATATACAACTCAGTAAAGGCATCAACAACCTCTTCAACCTTACAATTAAGATCTTGGGGCAAATAAACAGTAGCATTAAACTCATGAACAAAGTTTTTTTTGTAACGGGGATCAGGCATGATAGCAATAATAAGAACAACAGATAATTATCCCAATACTTGTTAAATTTTTCACACATAGGAGCAGCCATAAGACGAATAGAATCAATTGGGTTTTTCTTTAGCATAAAACAGAAGACTTTTAATCAAAACAATGTTCTCAACATATAGGTTGGCAGTGGGGTAATCAGAACCAGAAAAAAGACAAGTGATATCATAAAAAGGTTCAAGAAAATCACAAACATTTTGGACAAGTTCCCACTCAGAATCAGTTAGAGAAACATCTAAACCATGCTCAAGTAAACAACATCTATCTACAACCTCCCTAACTTCTAAACACCTATGAGTATAAGAAAAGTAGAATTCCAACGTGTACGGACATCACCAATCAATGAACCAAAAAAACTAGTATTCACATACTTAACACAATCATCAAACGTCTCTTTCCTAGTGTTTGAATAAGAAACATATGAAAAACCTTATTCCAACTTCAAAACAGTTTTATCCATAAAATTAAAACCAGCTTCGACATTCAGATTCAATATATGGGCACAACATCTAATATAAAAGAACTTACAAGAATAAGGCAACAAATTTGTTCTATTCAAGTCCCTAACCATCTCTTGAATCATAACATCAGGCAGTAGCATCATCACAAGTCAAAGAAAACACTTTATCTCTAATATTTCACTCATAAAAAAAATTAAGAGTAAACTTACCCAACTCCTTACTAGTGTGGGACCTAGGAAAATCTCTAAAAACAAGAATTTTAGAACGCAACACCTAAGAGTTATCAACATAATGAGCATTCAAAACACTAAAACTAATATTATTAAGTGAAGACTACAAATCACAAGTATAACACACTTTTCCTTCTAAATTACCTATACTTATCTTTATTTGAGCTTTAAGAGCAGAAAACTGATTACTGCAATGCTTAAGCATAGTATTCCTAGAAATATGCTTCACATTAGAATTCAAGTAAAAAAGTAATTCTTTATGCTTAGTATGCTCAATAATCAATAATTATCCATGACACATAATAGCTTCAGCAAAACATACGACATAAAGTTTTTTATCATAATGCCCCCCTAGGTTGAGCAACTTCTAATTTTAAGTAAGCTTCACACTTCTCTAAGTGTTTATTTTAGTTAGTAGTTGATGTGTCCAAGTTATCCGCGAATCTTAGGCAGATTTCGTGGCGTTTTCAGTGTCGGTACGAGCTTAGTGTCGGGATTTAGGAGAGATTTGACGTTAGGAGGTGTTGCCGGAGGATGTTGTGATTTGAGGAGTCTAGGGAGTGGATTGCATGGTGGCACACTCGAGGTCCGATCTTAGCCCTCTGATCATTTGTGGTATCCCGGGGTCCTTGTTCGTAGTCCTTTATGGTACATCTTCCGAGGTTTTTCGAGCTTTGTTTGAGTTCCGAGGTTCGTGGTTCAAGCTTCGTTGTTCGTCGCTCGAAGATTGATTTCACTCCAGTTCTACAGCTTCATTGCTTACTCAAAAGCCAAAGTACTTCTTCTTTCTCTTTGTTTTTATGTTTTGGAGCATTTTTGAGGCAGAAGGTTCGTCGCGACCCGCGACCAATATCGCGAGTCGTGACCTGCCTGTTGTCGCGAGATCTGTCGCGAGTTGCGACCCCTGCGTCAGCACGTTTTTCCTCCCTTCGAGGGTAAGGTTGTTAGGTTAGCTTTTAGTTTTAGTTCTAACTACGAAAGAAAGGTAGAGAGAGAAGGGTGTTCCATAGGTTTTGTTCTACTCTTCCTTATTAGATTTGTAATGAATTTTATGGCTTTGCTAGCTTAAACATCTTGGATTTGGTTATTGAAGCTCTAATCTACTTGTGAGAACTTCCTACTCTCTATTTTCTTATGGTCATTGTGATGCTTCTTGTATTTATTTGGGAAATTCCCACAGGTAACCCTGTACTATGGAACA
This sequence comes from Beta vulgaris subsp. vulgaris, assembly GCF_026745355.1. Classification (NCBI taxonomy): domain Eukaryota; kingdom Viridiplantae; phylum Streptophyta; class Magnoliopsida; order Caryophyllales; family Amaranthaceae; genus Beta; species Beta vulgaris. The sequence continues at coordinate 42,214,709 of NC_079204.1, read as the reverse complement.
ATTGCAATGGTAAACCGTTTTTCTTTTGAGTTTCAAAAATAACCTTATACTTAGTAATATTATACAACTGTGACATTAATGATGGTTTAATCGTTACTTCAACCATTAGTATTATTGGTTTACCTAACCCAGATTAACCAACATTAACTAATACAAATAAAATGTTCTTCAATACTTCATCATAGTGAAGAAAAATCTAATAATACTAATGGTTGAAGTAACGATTAAACCATCATTAATGTCACAGTTGTATAATATTACTAAGTATAGAGTTATTTTTGAAACTCAAAAGAAAAACGGTTTACCATTGCAATTGTTCCATAGTATAGGGTTACCAGTGGGAATTTCCCTATTTATTTCCATGATATTTACATAATCTTTGCTAGGAACGTTACTAGTATTATTGCGTGAATCATCTAATGCTAGTTTTAGGTGCATAATCGGGTTGTTTTGTTCCTAGCTTCATGTAGCATACTAGGTGTTGATTAAATGATGAACATTGATCTTGTGCACTTAGAGAAGCATAGCTTATTACTTGAATGTTGTTGCTTTGATAACATTAGTAATCCTATCGTGTTCCTCGACTTTAATGCTACTTTGGTTTGGACTTAAGTGCGATTCATTTGAGTTAAGTCATAGTAAGAGCGGTTCAAACCACGCGGATCAAGTGTTAAACCACGATCTAGGAGGATAGAGGTATCGACTTCTCGATAGGTGACCATAGGAGGGGTTGAGGGTTAAGGTTGCCTGATCACAAAGTAGGTTAGGGTTGATGTTAACCGAGTCCAAGGCCTTTTTATATTATAATCTCTTCGTGTTTTAGTACCGTGCGTAGTTTAGTTTACTTACATTGTTCCAAATCCCTCCTATTCGGTTACTTTGGCCTTAGCACATACTAGGGTTCTTAATTCGCTAATTTTCGATCAAGTTCCTTTACTCCCTGTGGATACGATCCCTACTTCCATTATACTTGCTTAGTGTGCATGAAAAGAGGTTAATTATATTTGGTTAGGAGTACACGAAACACCTACCAAATTTTGGCGCCGTTGCTAGGGAGCAACGCATTACTTGTTTGTAATTAGTGAATTTTTATTCCTTAGGTTGTATTGCTTTGTAGTTTATGGTTAATACTCGTGCTACTAACCAACATCCTTTGCAGTACGATCGAGATTTGGAATTAACTCTTTTCAGGTTGAGAAGAGAACGGCGTGAAAACTTTAAGGAGCTTCCTTTTGCTATCGAAATAGAAGAAGAGATGCCTCCAGAGTCGAGCCACGACATTGAAGGAGCTCACAGCTCCTAACCTTGATCAGCAACCTTTATGCATTACATTCCACAAGAAGATGAAGGGGAAATTTTGAGCTGAAATCGGATTAATACATTTGCTTCCGACATTCTATGGGCTAAATGGTGAGGATCCAATAAGCATCTTCGGAGTTCCATGTGGTGTGTAGCAGCATGAAACCAAGTGGCGTGTCGGAAGAGAATGTGAAACTCAAGGCATTCCCATTCTCATTAAAAGGTGCGGCAAATGATTGGTTATTACCTTCCACGGGTAGCATTTCTACGTGGGCTGATTTGAAAAAGGCTTTTCTCGAGCAATATTTTCCGACTTCAATGTCTTCGGTGTTGAAAAAGGAGATAAGCAACATCGAGCAAAAGAGTGATGAAACCTTTTATGAGTACTGGCCATATTCAGGAAGTTATGTGCTAGTGTTTTATCATGGCTATGCAGATGAAGCTTAGTGCTTTACTTCTATAATGGATTAAGTGGTGAAGATGCACGAATGGTGAATGCAGCAAGTGGAGGTTCAATTGTGAATAAAACTGCACAAGCTGCTAAAGATTTGATAAACGAGCTAGCTGAGGGCTCGAGACAATTCACTAGAAGATCAGGAGCTCGTCGTATGGCTGCCGAGAGTCCTGGAACTTCTAAGTTAGAGGATCAAGTGCAAGCTTGACATCTATGGTTCGGGAATTCATGACAAAGACAAGAATACTCAACATGTGAAAGCTTGTGGCATTTGCTCTTCAATCATTCCACAGATTTTTGTCCTCATTTGCAGGAGGAAGCGAGTGAAGAGGTAAAGGCGGCCGGATTTCAGGGCCAAGGTTTTCAGAAGCGGTATGACCCGTATTCCAAACATATAATCCTGGTGGCGAGATCACCCCAATTTGAGATATGGTAATTTCGGGAAACCAGCAGGGACCGCACCAGTATAACCGTCCTCCACCTCCTTACCCGAGACACCAGGAGCAAGGAGCTCCACATTTTAGGCCACAAGGCCAAGTACAGGGACCGAGTACCAGCATGTCAACTGAAGATATGATTAATGCTTTAACTAAAAATGTGACTAACATGCAGGGAAATATGGTTCAATTTCAGGAGGAGACCCGATCGAGCATCAAGAATTGGAGCAACAAATGAGTCAGGTCTCTGGAGCAGTGAGCCGATTAGAGGCGAGATTCGGGAAAGCTACCGTCTCAAACGGAGCTTAATCCGAAACAGAATGCAAGTGCAATCACTTTGAGGAGCGGAAAAGAGATAAAAGGAAGAGATAAAGAGGTCGAGGAGGAGATTGTTGTTTATGAGCCAGAGCCGAGCCTGACCAGAGCCGAACCTGAGCCTTCCACATCTCATGAGAAGTCCAAGCAACCACCACCTCCACCACTTTATGAGCCAACTCCTCCTTTTCCAGAAGCACTGCGAGATACTCGGAAAAAAGAATGTGATCGTGATATTACGAGACTTTCCGTAAGTGTGAGGTAAATATTCCCCTTTTGGATGCTTTAAAGCAAATTCCTAGGTATGCTAAATTTCTTAAAGAAATGTGTACAACAAAAAGGAAACAAAGGTTAAGGGGAGCCCAAAAGGTAAAGGTTAGCGAGCATGTCTCTGCCATGTTCCAAAAGGCACTTCCTCCGAAGTGCAGTGATCCGGGCATGTTCGCTATCCCTTGCGTGATTGGGAACACCACATTTCCTAGGGCTATGCTAGATTTAGGGGCTTCGATTAATGTTATTCCATATTCTTTGTATGAGTCTTTAAAACTAGGCACCCTACATGAAACTGGTGTTGTGATTCAGTTAGCTGACCGCTCTAATGCTTACCCGAAAGGGATAGTAGAAGACGTGTTGGTTAAGGTCGATAAGTTAATCTTTCCTGCTGACTTTTATGTTTTAGATATGGAGCATGACAAGCACGCTACTCCTATTTTGTTAGGAAGGCCATTTCTAAAAACTGCTAGAACAAAAATTGATGTGCATAGTGGATGTCTTACGATGGAATTTGATGGAAGCCTTGTAGAGTTTAACATCTACGATTCCATGAAATTCCCGAGAGATGACCACTCTTGTTCTCCATAGATGTCATTGATTCATATTCGCAGGATGTTTTCGATATAGGTGGAGAAGATTCTTTGCAGGTAGCTCTTGAACATAGCTTGGAAGGAAATGATGTTGAGTATGTTTTAAGTGCTAACTTGCAGGAAACAGTCCAGGCTTTGGAGGAACATGTGACTTTTCCACTCGTTCCTTCCTTTGTGGGTCCTTTGCCTTTGACTATCCCTCCGGGGAAGCTTTTACCATCTATTTTGCAGGCACCCATTTGAGCTGAAATCATTGCCTGAGCATTTGAAGATGCATTCCTTGGAGATGGAGATACACTACCGGTGATTATATCAAGCAAGCTCTCCAGGAACAGGAAAGAAAACTCATCGAGGTGCTAAAAGAGCATAAGGAGGCGATCGGGTGGACTATAGCAGATATCAAGGGAATAAGCCCAACCACTTGCATGCACCGGATTTTGTTGGAGGATGATGCAAAGCCCGTGCGACAGCCTCAAAGGCGGCTTAACCCACCTATGATGGAGGTGGTAAAAGCCGAGATTCTGAAACTTCTCCAATCTGGTATGATTTTTCCAATTTTTCGATAGCAAATGGGTTAGTCCGACCCAAGTTGTTCCAAAGAAGTCTGGAGTCACAGTTGTAGAAAACCAAAACGGTGTCTTAGTTCCCACCCGTGTCCAAAATGGGTGGCGAGTCTGCATTGATTACCGTAGGCTTAACGCGGTAACTAGGAAGGATCATTTTCCATTGCCTTTTATTGACCAGATGCTTGAGAGATTAGCTGGTCATGCTTATTATTGCTTCCTAGATGGATATTCTGGATATTTTCAGGTGGCCATAGCGCCGGAGGATCAGGAGAAAACAACCTTCACGTGTCCTTTTGGCACGTTTGCTTACCGGAGGATGTCTTTTGGACTATGCAATGCCCCTGCGACTTTTCAGAGGTGTATGGTAAGTATCTTTTCAGAATATATGGAGCGATTTGTCGAAGTTTTCATGGATGATTTTCCGTGCATGGAAACTCCTTTGAAAATTGCTTGGAGCACTTGACTATGGTTTTGAAACGATGTATTGAAACTAACCTTGTGCTTAATTCTGAAAAGTGTCATTTCATGGTTGAGCAGGGAATTGTGTTAGGTCATGTGGTCTCTGTGAAGGGTATAGAAGTTGATAAGGCAAAAATTGATACTATTCAGTCCTTACCTTACCCTACTAATGTGCGAGAAATCCGTTCTTTTCTTGGTCATGCAGGTTTTTACCGCAGGTTTATAAAAGATTTCTCGAAGATTTCATCTCCTCTTTGCAGGTTGTTACAAAAAGATGTAGAGTTTGTGATGGATGAAGCATGTAAGAAGGCATTCGAGAATTTGAAGGGGAGGCTAGTTTCGGCTCCTATCATTCAACCTCCAGATTGGTCCCTTCCATTTGAGATTATGTGTGATGCAAGCGACTATGCCGTAGGTGCAGTGCTAGGACAAAGAGTTGGAAGGGTGCCACATGCCATCTATTATGCTTCTATGACACTAAATGAGGCACAGCGTAATTACTCGACTGAGAAGGAGTTGTTAGCTGTGGTGTTTTCACTGGAAAAATTCCGATCCTATTTGCTCGGGACGAAAGTAATTGTTTTCACTGACCATGCAGCTCTCCGTCATTTAATGGCGAAGAAAGAAGCCAAACCTAGGCTAATTCGGTGGATTCTCTTATTGAGCGAGTTTGATTTGGAAGTTCGAGACAAGAAAGGAACTGAGAACTTGGTTGCAGACCATTTGAGTCGATTGGTATCCTCTTATGATCTAGAACAAGTTCGGAGAAGCCATGGCAAGAGCCTATTCGGGAAGAGTTTCCAGACGAGCAATTGATGGTCCTAGGATGCTTACACCCATGGTATGCCGATATTGTCAATTTTCTTGTTTCTAACTGTTTTCCTCCTCATTTTTCCAAGGCACAGAAAGATAAGCTCAAGAGCGATGCCAAGCATTATGTATGGGACGAGCCTTATCTCTGGAAGCACTGTGCAGATCAAATAGTAAGGAGATGTATTCCTGATGAAGAGGTACTTCTATCCTTACCTTTTGTCATTCCCATGCATGTGGGGTCATTTTGGAGCAAAAAGGACAGCACGAAAGGTATTGGAATGTGGTTTTTATTGGCCGAGTCTTCATAGGGATGCATTTCATTTCTGCAAATCTTGTGATAATTGTCAAAGGGTCGGGAATATATCCCAAAGAAATGAAATGCCTCAAAGTGCGGTTTTTACTGTGAAATCTTTGATGTGTGGGGCATTGACTTTATGGGACCTTTCCCGACCTCTTTTGGTTTCATGTACATTCTTTTAGCAGTGGATTATGTATCAAAATGGGTGGAGGCTAAGGCCACTCGTACTGACGATGCTAAGTGGTTGCAGATTTTGTGAAATCTAACATATTTTGCGATTTGGAATTCCAAGGCATTGATTAGTGACAAGGGAACCCATTTTTGCAATCGAACCATTGGTGCACTGCTAAAAAATATATGTGACTCACAAGACCTCAACGGCCTACCATCCACAAACAAATGGCCAAGCGGAGGTACTAATCGAGAAATCAAAGATCTTGGAAGAAAACGGTGAATCCAAGTAGGAAGGATTGGAGCTTGCGATTGGAAGACGCACTATGGGCATATAGGACAGCTTATAAAACCCCATTGGTATGTCACCATACCGATTGGTGTTTGGAAAGCCATGTCACCTTCCAGTAGAGCTTGAGCACAAAGCATACTGGGCCGTCAAAAACTTCAACATGGCCCTGGATGAAGCTGGATTGCATCGGAAGTTACAATTGCAAGAGTTGGAGGAGATAAGGAACGAGGCTTATGAAAGCGAGCAATTATAAAGCAAAGACTAAGGCATGGCATGACAAGTTAATCATAAGAAAAGAGTTTCAGGTGGGCCAAAAGGTCCTCTTGTTTCAGTCCCGCCTACGTCTTTTTCCAGGAAAATTGCGTTCTAGGTGGATCGGGCCATTCATTGTCGTGAAAGTTTTTCCATATGGAGCTGTGGAAATCCAAAGTGAAGCCACCTCAAAGATTTTGAAGGTAAATGGACAGCGGCTTAAATCGTACTTTGAAAGATTCAAGCAAGTTGGGGCCGAGGATGTTGTATATAATGTAGAAAGTTAGTTTCCTTTTAGTTTTTGGAAGATATTATGCTTTTGGTTTTTTCGTTTTGCAGGAAATAGAAGAAAAGCTCGTGACTTGTGAAGTTGTTGGCGTTCTGAAGTTGTGTGGGAAAATGTGGATGAGCGAGAATCAAAAACCGAGAATTGGTTATTGATGTGTGAGAAAAAGCATGGATTACTAATGAGGGTAATAGGAAGACAAGAGTGAAGAGGGAGCACAGAAAAAATGAGGGACGTTGGAAAACAAAGAAGCAAACACAAAACAATAGAAAGAAAAAAAAAGAAGAGAAGAAAAAAAAAAAACAGAAGACGCTCGCAGGCCGCGATGAGAATCGCGGGTCGAGACTGTGCAGGTCGCGACACTGGTCGCGACTCGCGACAGCATCACTTTCCCCTCTTTCAAAACTCATACATTCATACGCCACCCCCTCTTTCCTCTCAGCATTCTCTCACTCTTAAAACTCACTCAAAGTCCTCTTCTCATCTCCCACACTCCAATCTTCACCTCCAATCTCTCCACTAATCTTTTCCTTTTTCTCTCTCTACACAAATTCTGCACTTTCTACTCTCCTTCACATCATAATCACTCCAAAATTTTTGAAAATTAACACCTTCTACCAAACCCTAGAATTTGGGGGTTTTTGATTTAGAGCAACAACATCCAAATTGAAGCTTGGAGGATCATTCTACGTGGTTAAGGAAGCTATTCACAAGTTTTAATCACCCTACCTAACACTCCTTGACTTACATTTCGGTATAACACTCTCCTTCCTACTTCCCTTTATTTTTGCTTGAAATATCTTATTCTTGCTTAATTGTAGAGTTGTAGCTTGACTAAGTCATTGTTTGTAGTGGTTGATTATAATTGTTGAATTGTTCGGTGTTGTTGGTGTGATTGTTGAACTCATTTGGGAATTGGTGGTTGGTTATTGTTAAGTGGAGGGTGTTTGGAGTGTAAGAGTGTCATTGTTTATGTTCTTGTGTCCAACCCCTGCTGTTGATAGTTCTCATAAGTTGAAAGCACAATGACTAAGAGAAGCCGAAATGAACCCGTCCTCCACATTAACTCCCGTGGCCTTAAGAAGCTTAGTGACCAAGCTAAGAGGCGATGGGACCGCCTTGATAGACCGGGAGGGTGATTCAAGAGACTAAGTTTGCGGACCTTCCTACCTTAGAAAAATTGGGGTTAGCTAGCTCGGTTGAGTTTCTTCTTAACAAAGTTGGCCTCAAAAACTTTTTATGGAAGAGGGCCCGCACTTATGAGAGATATACCCTTGAGTTCTTTTCACCTTTACAAAAGCATCCCGAAATCGAAGACGAATCTGAGCAAATTACCTTTTCTCTTAACGATAACCCATATAAGATGAATTTCCATGAGATTGAAAGTGCCATTGATTGGGATTTTTTGGCAGAGGATGACTTTTTGGAGACCGAGAACTATAATCCCGCTGTCTTTTGGTATAAAATCACGAGTGGTCGCACGTGGCATAGCCACTGCAAGAACAACGCCATCCCCCACCCCGCCTTACGCTATGTGCACCGTCTATTATCTATGACGGTCTTTTGTGCAGGTGAGCCCACCAATTTACCGGAATTTGATCTTAAGTGTCTTTGGGCTATGACACCACAAGGGGAGGGGTGTCCGGATTGGGTAAAAATTTGGGTGGATAGGTGCTTAGCTCAGTCGGCTGAGGGGAAGACCTCGGGGAAATCGAGTATGGGGGGCATGATTAACCTTTTAGCCGCCCACCTAGGTGTCGAGGTGCTTGTGGACAGCAAGGGCGCACCCACATTGACCCCATTAGGGACTGCTAGTGGTCGGTTTTCTCGTGATTCCAACTGTTATGATACCATTGCCTTGAGGAGTATTACCATGCTTTATTTCACAACCATAGGCAATGAGACGAGATATGTGTGGCTCTTTGGGGCAAGGAATGTTAGGTATATTGCTTTACCGCAGGAGCGGGTGGCCATTACGGACCAGACTACCCATGAGGAGCTTTGCCTTTCCCCTGATGAGAAGTATGCCCGCATGGTGGCGGAGGAGTTAGGTCAGAGGGATCCACAGCCCCAGCCACAGCCTCAGCCCCAGCCACAGCCACAGCCTCAGCCACCACAGTTCCAATACCCGCAGTTTCAACAGTACCACCAGCAGCATCAGCAGGAGTAGGGTTACCTCCCTCACGGCCAGTTTCAGGCTCAGGTAACTGAGAAACTATCCAGTGTTAGGGGCGATTTGGGGGAGATGTAGGATAGGATGTACGGGATGGACTAGATTTATTCAGTTGGTTCCATGGTTTCGGCCATGAACAACTTCTTTGTGTCCCGTTATCCACCTCAGGGACCGGAGAACCAGGACTCCTGGTACTCCGATACCACATCCGAGATTGAGGCGGCGCACATTCTGCGCCGCCAGGAGAGAGAGCCCGTAGGGCAGCCCGCAGTTTTGAGCGCGGGGGCCCCTCGGGATCTTAGAGCTTTTCCTTTTCCCTTTTCCTCTTATTTGTTTTTGTCCTTTCCACATTGGGGATAATGTGTATAATTAGCTTGGCGGAGAGATTGATTAAATGTGGTGATATTTTAGTTTGTTCTGTTTTCCTTAGTTTGTTCTGTTATGGTTTGTTTTGTTATATTGTAATGAGTTGATGTAAATTTGAAAAAAAATGAAAAAAAAGAAGAATCCTGCTGAGTTGAAAACCCGCAAGGGCGGGCGACTCGGGAAAATTGGGGGCTCGGATGGGTCGAAAACCCGAAAGGGCGGCCTATGCAAAAAAGAGCTAGTTGAGCGGGTGAGTTTTGTGAGCCAAAAAAAAAGAGAGATGAAAAAAAAAATGAAAATGAGAAGCTAGGATGAAAACCCGAAAGGGCTCCTAGACAAAATGAGAGAGAGAGAAAAAAAAAAGAGAGAAAAGAAAACTTGCTTTGATTCTCATTTGTCGGTGGCAGCGTCATAAGGTGGCGGCATTTGAAGTCCGTGTTTTCGGGTTGGCTTAGGTTCTTCTTTTGTGTCCTTTAAGGGCGGGCTAGACATCTCTTTTTGGCTTGTTTTTCTTTTGTTGTTTATGGTATGTTTTGGTCGGAGCAAAAAACTAAGCGTGGGGGAATCACTCACCCTGGTGCCTTAGTTTCCTTGCATTTTGGGTTGGTTGGAGTTAGGAGGTCATTGTTGATGATCGTGTCCCGAGACCTTTCGGGATTCGAGGTTCATTTGTATAGGAGAATTCTTTTGGGGTAGATTTTGTCGTTTGGCTTTTGTGTTTTGTGGAGGGCGAATCCGGAGGTTGAGAGTTGGCGTGGTATGGCGTATTTTGGGGGCTTAGGTGTGTCGAGTTCTCTTTTTCTTTTACTCGAGGTCGAGTAAGGTTTAAGCGTGGGGGAATTTGATGTGTCCAAGTTATCCGCCAATCTTAGGCGGATTTCGAGGCGTTTTTGATGTCGGTACGAGCTTAGTGTCGGGATTTAGGAGAGATTTGACATTATGAGGTGTTGCCGGACGATGTTGTGATTTGAGGACTCTAGGGAGTGGATTGCATGGTGGCACACTCGAGGGCCGATCTTAGCCCTCCGATCATTTGTGGTATCCCGGGGTCCTTGTTCGTAGTCCTTTATGGTACATCTTCCGAGGTTTTCCGAGCTTTGTTCGAGTTCCGAGGTCCGTGGTTCAAGCTTCGTTGTTCGTCGCCCGAAGATTGATTTCACTCCAATCCTACAGCTTCATGGCTTACACAAAAGCCAAAATACTTCTTCTTTTTCTTTGTTTTTATGTTTTGGAGCGTTTTTGAGGCAGAAGGTTCGTCGCAACCCGCGACCAGTATCGCGAGTCGCGACCTGCCTGTTGTCGCGAGTCGCGACCCCTGCGTCAGCACGTTATATTTTCTTTTCCTCCCTTGGAGGGTAAGGTTGTTATGTTAGCTTTTAGTTTTAGTTCTAACTACGAAAGAAAGGTAGAGAGAGAAGGGTGTTCCATAGGTTTTCTTCTACTCTTCCTTATTAGATTTGTAATGAATTTTATGGCTTTGCTAGCTAAAACTTTCATCTTGGATTTGGTTATTGAAGCTCTAATCTACTTGTGAGAACTTCCTACTCTCTATTTTCTTATGGTCATTGTGATGCTTCTTGTATTTATTTCCATGATATTTGCATAATCTTTGCTAGGAACGTTACTTGTATTGTTGTGTGAATAATCTAATGCTAGTTTTAGGTGCATAATCGGATTGTTGTGTTCCTTGCTTCATGTAGCATACTAGGTGTTGATTAAATGCTGAACATTGATCTTGTGCACTTAGAGAAGCATAGCTTATTACTTGAATGTTGTTGCTTTGATAACATTAGTAATCCTATCGTGTTCCTCGACTTTAATGCTACTTTGGTTTGGACTTAAGTGCGATTCATTTGAGTTAAGTCATAGTAAGAGCGGTTCAAACCACGCGGATCGTGTGTTAAACCACGATCTAGGAGGATAGAGGTATCGACTTCTCGATAGGTGACCATAGGAGGAGTTGAGGGTTAAGGTTTCGTGATCACAAAGTACGTTAGGGTGGATGTTAACCGAGTCCAAGGCCATTTTATATTGTAATCTCTTCGTGTTTTAGTACCGTGCGTAGTTTAGTTTACTTACATTGTTCCAAATCCCCCCTATTCGATTAATTTGGCCTTAGCACATACTAGGGTTCTTAATTCGCTAATTTCCGATCAAGTTCCTTTGCTCCCTGTGGATACGATCCCTACTTCCATTATACTTGCTTAGTGTGCATGAAAGTAGGTTAATTATATTTGGTTAGGAGTACACGGCAAACGCCTACCAGTAGTACCTTGTGTTCCCTCAGCACGATAGGTCTTAACATTACAATGCTTACGTATAGAAAGAAATTTACCATATTCGGTTTTAAATAAGGAAAGTGTAATACTCTGTATTTTTGGAAATAATTCGTAATAATTAAGAAATACCAAGAAAATAATAAAAAGGTATTTTAATATTATTTACAGAATAATAAGAATATAATAATATTAATACGAGTCGGTTGTGTTAATTTCGGATTTATAAAAGTTAAGCCGAGTTCACCCGATCTAGAGTTACCACTTTTAGAAGGCTATAAAAAGGGAAATAAGAGGAGAAATTTTAGAAAACTCTAAGTTTTCCTTTCTCCTTCTCAGCCGTCACCTCCTTCTTCCCTCTCAATTTCTCTCTCCTCTCTCGCTGCTCTCCTCTTCTCTCTGGGATCTCTTGTCTCTCCCTCGTCGTTAGTCTCTTCTTCGTCCCCTCGCTGGGTCCTTCGCGGATCCTCGTCGAGGCAGCTGGACGTGCGGAGACGAGCGCACGAGCGAAGGTTGTGCGTCGGTTAAGAGAGCGAGTGAGCGAGCGAGCTGTGACGTTAAGTGGTGCGAACGACCGGGTTTGTGCGAAGGGAGTTCGTAGATCGAGCGAGTCGCGACGGTTGTGCGCGACGAGCGAGGCTGTGTGTGTGTGTGCGGTGTTCGAGACGAGCGACGAAGCTCAAGGGCTGTGCGAAGAGTGCGAGGGTGTGCGAGTCGAGGTGCTTCGAGGGCTGAGCGACGAGCGAGCAGGACGCGAGCGAAGAAGCTTGCGCGAGGTCCGCTACTGCTGCTGCTGTGCGAGTTGTGCGACGAAGTTCGAAGCGTGCGCTGCTGCTGCTGTGCCAGTGGTGCGACGAAGTTGTTGCGCCGTTGTCGGAAATCGGTCGCTGGAAATTGATTGCCGGCGAGCTTAACGGTATAAAATCAATTATATTATTATATAAAGTTTAATTATAATTTATGTTTTCATAATTATGTTAAATTATAATTAGTTAATTAATAATTCAAGTTAATAAGTTCATTTTATAATTCTGACTATAATTGTTAATATAACTTTTGGACATAATACTGGATCAGACCTAAGAGTTTTGGACATAAGATTTGGACATAAAACATGGTTGGACTTATAATTTAACTGGTTAAGTAAAGATAGTGGACTAATGACACTAACTAATATTAGTATGTTCACTAGCTTTGACTCCTAAAAGACGTTAAACTCTTTATAATAAGAAAAGTAACGAAAATTCTTAAACAAGGGGTTTATTAATCGTTTACTTCGAATTATTAAACCGTATAGTCTTAGTTAGGTAGTAGTTGTTAATATTACCAACGACGTAGCACTAAAGCTTTTATTTAACGGTTTAGGTCCCAATTTCATAAGCGGAACGTTCGATTAAGACAGCGAAAATTCTCCGTTACAAGGTACGTACGCGTACCAGTTTAATCCCAAGTATGAGTATCATGATTAGGTTGCAATCTATGTTATTGGAACCTAGAAGCATGATAAGGAACGTTTGATTGATTGAGATTGTCTGGTTAGACATTTGTAATTGAAATCGATATGTTGCATTGGAATGCATAATTCTATCGTAGTATAAACAAGAGCTTTTTAATCTATTCATAGTGTAACAAGGTTGTTACAAGAGATATGATTCGAGCATTGTAACTAAGAGGACAGGTAAATGATTCTATGTATCCATAGTGTAACAAGAGTGTTACAAGAGATACGATTTGAGCATTGTAACTAAGAGAACTGGTAAATGACTATATGTGGTTATGAAATGAATGGTTAATATTAAAATGAATTATGGCAATATCTTATAGCTGGACTCCCTACAAGTGATGATCAATGGGGGGAGTGTGGGACTTGTCCTACGCTCCTACGCAGGCCTACTGTGACGACATAGTGTCCTTATATTTTTGACACTCAAGTAGGCGGAAGGTTCCGTTCGATCTTGGGGTATGCATACTAAGGTGATGGGTGTGAGACGGAACAAAACCGTATTTGCATTTCATCTAACAGACCTATGTCTGTTAAGGATTCAGTAGCCCGTATGATTCTAGTAAGTCGGTGCCCGTTCGATGCCAATTAAAGATTAAAGATATAAAGGTTAAAGGATGTAAAATAATGTAGATACATGCTTAAGATTGTTCATGTGTGCATCATTTATGCTTATATGTATTCAATGGTTCATTACGTACTCACATAGCTGATTGTGTGTTATTATGTGTTTGATGAACTGCGATGAACCATTATGCACAATGGGGAGCAGACTAGGTGTGCTGGTTTGTGCACAATCTCGAGCATACGGGGACTAGGCTTGGGTATTTACATTTAAAGATTTTGAAAAAGTATTATTGGTTTTTCTAAGACTTATATAAATGGTTTGTGGTTTGAATGAAAGGGGTCATTCATGATTCCCGAGTTATTTTTATATTTTAATTCCGCTGCATTTTAGTTTTCGAGACAATGTTTTATGTTACCATTAACTCTTATTATGCCTTGCGTTCCATCGCGGCGGTAACTCCCCCGAGGTCGACGCGACGTAGTAGTGGTAGACGCGTGTGGATTTTGGGGGTGTTACAAAACTGGTATCAGAGCTGAAAGCTCTGAATTTCAAAGACGTTTTAAAAACGATTTCAAAATGGGTAGTATGGGATAGGAGCATATAGAATATATTACGTTATCTGCATTAAGTCATAGGAATGATTGCAGATGTGATTTCGTTTCGTGTCTTGAACTCGAATGTGTTGTTTGATTGTTCAAATTGAAGTTGCGAACGATTCTTGCAATATTCAATATGAATAGGTTAAGAGGATGTACAAGGATGTTTCAAAAATGGTGTTGAACTAAAACCTTATTTTTGCGACAAAATCTTACTTGATTGAAACGATCGTTTTATCTCTTAAATACTATAATATATATATATGTTTGAAAACCTTTAATGATACTTTATGATATTCCTTGTTATGGTTGTGACGTCTCATGTGAGATGTTTGTGTTGCAAGTCAATAAAGACTTAATATTTGTTCGTGACAACTGCTTGCTATATGTGCAATGTGTATTGGTTAAGAAGACAGGAGATGATGTGTGTCACTGAGATAGCTATTATGTTATTTTCAGCGTAGAATGGTTCGGGGGAGGCACGCCTGAAACCTCTCTGAATATCGAGCAATCGATACGTGACTTGGTGCAAATCACTGCCAACCTAGCCCAAGGTCACAATCGTGAAGGGGATTTATCCGAAAAGGTTGCCCGTAGGAACCCACCAATACTGAATGGGAAAGGGGGACCTGAAGAATTAGAGAACTGGGTTGGGGAATTCGATAAACTTTTCTTCACCTTATCTTGCCCTGATGAGAAAACTGTGCCCTTAGCGAGCTACTACCTTCAGGGAGATGCTCATTTCTGGTGGACCCAAGCTAAGACAACCTCCTGAGTCAGCCTGGTTTTGGGTGGGAAACTTTCAAAAAGGCCTTAAGGGACAATATTACCCTCCATACCTTAAGAAGCAGAAAGCCCAGGAATTTATGATGTTGGAACAAGGGACTCTGTCTGTTGAGGAGTACTACGGAAATTCATCGAGCTGATGAGATTTGCCCCGGAAATAGCACCTACTGAGGAATCTAAAGCCTCACGTTTCGAACTAGGACTTACCCTTGACCTGCAAGGAAGACTAGGGGGAGATACATTCACCTCTTTAGATCATGTGTTTGGCAAAGCTGCTCATTTTATGCCATCAGGAAGAGAGAGGAAGGGGGTAAGCAGGGTGAGAAACGAAAGGATAATCCAAACCCTGAGGTCCAGAAGTTTGAGAAGAAGCATAATGGGAACCAAAACCATCAAGACCCTCAAAGGAATTTCGGTAAGGGACCCAATAACAACAACGCTAATCCCAACAACAATAACCGCAATAACAACACCAATAACCGCAGATCTGAGCGTGTGTATAGGTGTAGAAGTGCCCTAACAACCATCCTGGTAGGACTGTGAGGGTAACAAGGTGGAATGTCGAGAATGCGGGAAATTGGGACATAGGGCATATGAGTGCTACTCGAAGAACAAACTGATCACCCTAATGGCCAAAAGAATGGGAATTATGGGGACAAACCTCGAAATGGAAATGGAAACGGGAATGGAAATGGGGGAAGTGCTTACAATGGGAATTCTAACTACTCCAAGCCTTAACCAACACCAATAATCAGACATCTAATGGGAACAATGCAACCAATTCCCAAGATAAGGGCAAGGGGAAGCTGTATATGATGTCGACTAGAGAACAAGAGGCTCGAAGGGATGTTGTCTCGGGTACATTTTCTATCAACTCCACTCCTGTTAAAGTATTGTTTGATTCTGGAGCATCATTGTCATTTATTGCCCATTCAACTGTTAGGACTTTAACATTGATCGAGTCTGAGTCGATTTCTATGCCTATAGTCATTCCGTCTGGGAGACTGTTAACTGCTCTAAAAGATTTCTAAAAGTGCCACTGAAAATAGGAGAGAGTTTCTTTCCTTCTGACCTGATAGAGTTTAACTTATCAAACCTAGACGTTATTTTGGGGATGGATTGGCTTGGAAAGTACATGGCTAAGATAGATTGCGATGCGCAGAAAGTGGAACTGAGAGATCCTTTGGGAAAAAGAGTGTCATATAGGAGAATACCTCGAGAACCTGGAATTAAGGTGATCAATGCCTTACAACTTAAGAACTACGTAGACAAGGGATGGCCTCTCTTTATGTGTTCGGTGAGAAGAATTGAGGATGATCCGTTGAGGCCTGAGGATGTGCCAGTCCGAGAGTTCCAGGATGTTTTTCCTGAAGATATACCTGGTATGCCACCAAGGAGAGATGTAGAGTTCACCGTTGACCTAGTACCTGGGACTGGACCAATTTCGAAAGCCCCATATCGAATGGCTCCAGCAGAAATGAACGAGTTGAAAAACCAGTTGGAGGAACTACTCGACAAAGGGTATATTAGACCTAGCATGTCACCATGGGGAGCACCTGTCTTATTTGTGAAAAAGAAGGATGGTAGTTTGAGGTTGTGTATAGACTATCGAGAGTTGAACAATGTCACTGTGAAAAACAAGTACCCATTGCCTAGGATTGATGACTTGTTCGACCAACTTCAGGGTGCGGGAATGTTCTCCAAAATAGACTTGAGGTCAGGTTACCATCAATTGAGGATTGTTGATCATGATATACCTAAGACTGCTTTCAGGACTAGATATGGCCACTATGAGTTTACGGTAATGCCTTTTGGGTTATCTAATGCACCTGCAGTTTTCATGGACCTTATGAATAGGATCTTTCGACCCTACCTCGATAATTTGTCGTTGTATTCATAGACGATATACTGATCTATTCTAGGAGCAAGGAGGACCATGAGGGTCATTTGAGAGTCATTTTGCAGACACTTAGGGACAACCAACTATATGCGAAGTTTTCGAAGTGTGAATTTTGGTTGGAAAGAGTGTCATTTTTGGGTCATTTGTCTCCAAGGAGGGTGTGTCAGTAGATCCTGCAAAGATCAAAGCCGTGAGTGAATGGCCTACTCCAAAGAATGTCACAGACATAAGAAGTTTCTTGGGTTTAGCCGGTTACTATAGGAGATTTGTGAAAGACTTCTCCAAAATAGCAAAACCCATGACCACTTTGATGAAGAAGGATTGTAGGTTTAACTGGAATGAGGACAGTGAGAAAGCCTTTCAAACGCTCAAAGAAAGGTTAACATCAGCCCCTGTCCTAACCTTGCCTAATGGGAATGAGGGATATGATGTGTATAGTGATGCGTCCAAGAATGGGTTGGGTTGTGTTCTTATGCAAAATGGGAAGGTCATAGCTTATGCGTCTCGGCAGTTGAACCATATGAAGTCAATTACCCAACACACGACTTAGAATTGGCTGCAATAGTGTTTGCCCTAAAAATCTGGAGACACTACCTTTACGGGGTGACTTGTCGAATCTTCACTGATCACAAAAGCTCAAATACATCTTCACCCAGAAAGACCTTAATATGAGACAGCGCAGATGGTTAGAGCTCATCAAGGACTATGACTTAGACATCCAGTACCATGAGGGTAAAGCCAACGTCGTTGCTGATGCGTTAAGTCGCAAGTCTAGCCATAGCCTGAATACATTAGTCGTTCCGACAAACTTTGTGAGGAGTTTTCTAGACTCCAGATAGAAGTTGTTCATGAAGGGGAGGTAGAAAGATTGCTGAGTGCCTTAACCATCGAGCCCAACTTTCTAGACGAAATAAGAGAGAGTCAACCTGGGGATGTGAAGCTTGAGCGAGTCAAAGCAAAGCTTAAGGAGGGAAAAGCAGAAGGGTTTGCGATCCATGAGGATGGAAGCATAAGATATAAGGGTAGGTGGTGTGTACCACAAAAATGTGAAGAATTGAAACAAAAGATAATGGTGAGGGTCATAACACGACTTATTCCGTCCACCCAGGGGGAGATAAGTTATATAAGGACCTCAAGAAGATGTTTTGGTGGCCTGGGATGAAAAGAGCAGTAGCTGAATTTGTTTCAAAATGTCTAACGTGCCAGAAAGTCAAAAGTGAACACAAGAGACCTCAAGGAAAGATTCAACCTTTAGACATTCCGACATGGAAATGGGACTCTATCCATGGATTTCGTTGTAGCCTTACCTAGAGTCGGGGAGGCAATAATACCATATGGGTGATAGTGGAAGACTAACCAAAACAGCAAGGTTCATACCTATGAAAGATACGTGGAGTATGGAAGCCTTAGCCAAGGATATGTGAAAAATGTCATTCGATTGCATGGAGTACCCACGAGTATAGTACCAGATAGAGATTCGCGATTCCTTTCGAATTTCTGGAAAAAGGTTCAGGAAGATTTTGGGAGTGAGCTATTGATGAGTACAGCCTTTCACCCAGCTACAGATGGTCAAACCGAAAGAACTATTCAGACATTAGAGGACATGTTGCGAGCATGTGCCTTAGAATACCAAGGGATCATGGGAAGACCATTTGGACCTCATAGAATTCTCATACAACAACAGCTACCATGCTAGTATTAAGATGGCACCATTGAAGCACTATATGGGAGAAAGTGTCGTAGCCCTTTGTGTTGGAACGACATTAGTGAGATTGTGGTGTTAGGACCTGAGATGATTCAGGAGACAGTGGATCAGGTGCGATTCATTCAAGAAAAGATTAAGGCTGCACAGGACAGGCAGAAATCCTATGCGGATCAGAAGCGAAGGATGAGAATTACGAAGTCGGGGAAAAAGTATTGCTTAAGGTGTCTCCAATGAAAGGAGTGATGCGATTCGGGAAAAAGGGGAAGCTAAGCCCTAAATTCATAGGACCATATGAGATTCTGGCGAGAGTAGGCAAAGTCGCTTATCGCCTAGATTTGCCCAATAACTTAGAAAGGGTCCATAATGTGTTTCACGTATCCCAACTCCGGAGATACGTACCTGATGAGTCACATGTACTTGAACCGGAAAATGTCAAGATAGACGAAACCTTATCCTATGAGGAGAAACCTGTCCAATCTAGACCGCAAAGTGCGTAGTACGAGGAATAAGGACATCAGAATTGTCAAAGTGTTGTGGAGAAATCAAAATACGAAGAAGCCACCTGGGAAGCCGAAGATGCAATGCGTCTGAAGTACCCTGAGCTTTTTCAAGAGGTACGTGAGTTACGGGACGTAACTTTTCTTTTAAGGGGGGAAGAATGCGATAGAATTTCGCGCTTTCACCCTAAAGTATGTTAATTATGATAGTTATTTGGTTATTGCTGATCTGTTGTGCGAACGTTAGAAAACGCTTATGAAATTTTGGGACTTAGAAGTGCAAAAGATCGTCGTTAAGACTGGCTACCTCCAAGTTTCGGGACGAAACTTCTTTTAAGGGGGAAAGCCTGTAATACTCCGTATTTTTGGAATTAATTCGTAATAATTAAGAAATACAAGAAAATAATAAAAAGGTATTTTAATATTATTTACAGAATAATAAGAATATAATAATATTAATACGAGTCGGTTGTGTTAATTTCGGATTTATAAAAGTTAAGCCGAGTTCACCCGATCTAGAGTTACCACTTTTAGAAGGTATAAAAGGGAAATAAGAGAGAAATTTCAGAAAACCCTAAGTTTTCCTTTCTCCTTCTCAGCCGTCACCTCCTTCTTGCCTCTCAATTTCTCTCTCCTCTCTCGCTGCTCTCCTCTCCTCTCCTCTCCTCTCCTCTCTCGCTGCTCTCCCCTTCTCTCTCGGATCTCTTGTCTCTCCCTCGTCGTTAGTCTCTTCTTCGTCCCCTCGTTGGGTCCTTCATGGATCCTCGTTGAGGCTGCTGGGCGTGCGGAGACTAGCGCACGAGCGAAGGCTGTGCGTCGGTTAAGAGAGCGAGTGAGCGAGCGAGCTGCGACGTGAAGTGGTGCGAGCGAGCGGGTTTGTGCGAGGGAGTTCGTAGATCGAGCGAGTCACGACGATTGTGTGCGACGAGCGAGGCTGTGTGTGTGTGTGTGCGGTGTTCGAGACGAGCGACGAAGCTCAAGGGCTGTGCGAAGAGTGCGAGGGTGTGCGAGTCGAGGTACTTCGAGGGCTGAGCGACGAGCGAGCAGGACGCGAGCGACGAAGCTTGCGCGAGGCCCGCTGCTGCTGCTGCTGTGCGAGTTGTGCGACGAAGCGTGCGCTGCTGCTGCTGTGTGAGTGGTGCGACGAAGTTGTTGCGCCGTTGCCGGAAATCGTTCGCCGGAAATTGATTGCTGGCGAGCTTAACGGTATAAAATCAATTATATTATTATATAAAGTTTAATTATAATTTATGTTTTCATAATTATGTTAAATTATAATTAGTTAATTAATAATTCAAGTTAATAAGTTCATTTTATTATTCTGACTATAATTGTGAATATAACTTTTGGACATAATACTGGATCAGACCTAAGAGTTTTGGACATAAGATTTGGACATAAAACATGGGTTGACTTATAATTTAACTGGTTAAGTAAAGATAGTGGACTAATGACACTAACTAATATTAGTATGTTCACTAGCTTTGACTCCTAAAAGACGTTAAACTCTTTATAATAAGAAAAGTAACGAAAATTCTTAAACAAGGGGTTTATTAATCGTTTACTTCGAATTATTAAACCGTATAGTCTTAGTTACGTAGTAGTTGTTAATATTACCAACGACGTAGCACTAAAGCTTTTATTTAACGGTTTAGGTCCCAATTTCATAAGCGGAACGTTCGATTAAGACAGCAAAAATTCTCCGTTACAAGGTACGTACGCATACCAGTTTAATCCCAAGTATGAGTATCATGATTAGGTTGCAATCTATGTTATTGGAACCTGGAAGCATGATAGGGAACGTTTGATTGATTGAGATTGTCTGGTTAGACATTTGTAATTGAAATCGATATGTTGCATTGGAATGCGTAATGCTATCGTAGTATAAACAAGAGCATTTTTAATCTATCCTTAGTGTAACAAGGTTGTTACAAGAGATATGATTCGAGTATTGTAACTAAGAGGACAGGTAAATGATTCTATGTATCCATAGTGTAACAAGAGTGTTACAAGAGATACGATTTGAGCATTGTAACTAAGAGAACAGGTAAACGACAATATGTGGTTATGAAATGAATGGTTAATATTAAAATGAATTATGGCAATATCTTGTAGCTGGACTCCCTACAAGTGATGAACAATGGGGGGAGTGTGGGACTTGTCCTACGCTCTTACGCAGGCCTACTGTGACGACAGTAGTGTCCTTATATTTTTGACACTCAAGTAGGCGGAAGGTTCCGTTCGATCTTGGGGGTATGCATACTAAGGTGATGGGTGTGAGACGGAACAAAACCGTATTTGCATTTCATCTAACAGACCTAGTGTCTGTTAAGGATTCAGTAGCCCGTATGATTGTAGTAAGATGACGGTGCCCGTTCGATGCCAATTAAAGATTAAAGATATAAAGGTTAAAGGATATAAAATAATGTAGTACCATGCTTAAGATTGTTCATGTGTGCATCATTTATGCTTATATGTATTCGATGGTTCATTACGTACTCAACATAGTTGATTGTGTGTTATTATGTGTTTGATGAACTGCGATGAACCATTGATGCTACAATGGGGAGCAGACTAGGTGTGCTGGTGCTGCTGCATAATCTCGACCATACGGGGACTAGGCTTGGGTATTTACATTTAAAGCATTTTGAAACAAGTATTATTGGTTTTTCTAAGACTTATATAAATGGTTTGTGGTTTGAATGAAAGGGGTCATTGATGATTCCCGAGTTATATTTATATTTTAATTCCGTTGCATTTTAGTTTTCGAGACAATGTTTTAAGTTACCATTAACTCTTATTATGCCTTGCGTTCCACCGCGGCGGTAACGCCCCCGAGGTCGACGCGACGTAGCAGTGGTAGAGGCGTGTGGATTTTGGGGGTGTTACAGAAAGTGCTGCCAAACCTTGGTTGTACGCCTCCCAAACTGGACAAGGTCATGGGTTTTGGGAGAAATGGTTTCCTCCTCAACAGAATGTGAATTGTACCCAATAATGCAGTCTAGTGTCAATGAAAGAACCAGAAAATAAATTACACACATTTAAAGTTCGAACAAGGTAGAGTCTAGGCATCTAAGGTTAGGGTTAGGTCAATTTTACAGTAGTAGAAAAAGGACAATTTGCGTTCCACCAAGTGCGTCGCACTAAAACGGAAACGACGCAAAAACCTAATTTGCATGCATCGTATGGCAGCCTAAGTGCGACACAAAATAAGCGCCATATGCATCAGATCCTCATGAAGTGCGACGCATATATAGGATGTGCGTCGGACCCTGAGATCCATCCGATGCACATCGCTGCATCCAAGGACAAAATTGAAGGCCCTATCTACGTCGCACGTTGTTATGGTGCGTTGCAAAAGGTTGATTTGCGTTGGACCCCCTGGGCCATTCGACGCAAATCACTTGAAATCCTACTTTCATGAATGGGCTATATGTGGGCTAAGTGCGTCGAGTGATCTCCACGTGCGACGCAGATGTGCTTCCCATAAAGCCCTTATTAACTCCCTTTGCGCCTCTTCCTTTCAAACCCTACCTACCCTCTTAGCCGTTCCTTTCATTTCATTCACATTTTCTCTTCAAACCCCACCCCACTTTCTCTCTTCAATTCTCTGGTTCTTCAATTCAAACGCCTCTTCCTTTCATTTCATTCACAGTTTCTCTTTCAAATCCCCACAAAACACCACCACCTACATCAAAATTCGAACAAATTGTATTTTCTCAAGTTCACATCAATTCAAGTTCTCAAGTTCGCATCAACTAAAATCTGTCGAGTGCCTTTTCCGTTTACGGCGAGCGAATGAACGTAAGACCTTCAGCGAACGAACGAAAGACATTCATGAGTAAGACCTTTTCCGTTTTCCGGCGAGCGACCGAACGAAAGACATTCATCACCAGCGAACCTGCATCAACAATTTGACAGGTTTAAATTCTTTCAATTTTTAAATTTCATTTATCAACATCTTCAATTTTGTTTTTTCATTTTTAGATATGACTTTCTATTTTAGTTTTCACATCTGAAAATTCGTTTTTTCATTTCAGATCTGAAAAATTCAAATCTTTTATATTTGATTTTTTTTTTGTACTTTTTGGGCATTTGAAAAATAAAAACGGACATAGTTCATGCAATTGAAAATAATGTACTTCTTTGGCATTTTTAGTGTTTATTTTCAAATTTAGAATTTTCTTTTTGACTTTTAGTTCTGAAATTCTTATTTTCATTTTCAAATCTGAAAATTGTTCTTCTCGAAGTTGTCTCCCTCGAGTCATTGGAAAACGTTGGCCTTAATCTTTTCAGATGGAACAGGAATTGTGACCAAATAGATCGTTACTTACAATGAACGACATTATTTTCAGATGGAAATTTTCTAGATTAAATTTTAATTTTACATTTTTTGTATCAATAAAATTATAGTGGTTTGTAATACATATTTGACATTATCAATGCAGAAATACATTTTTTTGTATCTATATTATTAGGCAATTCGATTGTTATTTTTAAATCATATTCTGTAGACTATTTGCTTTTGGAATCATGTTAGTACGAGCAATATTATGTGTTTGGGAGAAAAAAGAAGTTGCAAAAAATCACTCATTTGTGTCGCACGTAGTGATACATGCGACGTAGATGATAGTTGCTTGAGCTTGCTGGGCATTGTCATGTCTCCTTTCAGCATCACATGTTGAGACATGTCTGACGCAAATAATAAACCATTGCACGTTTCTCAACATGCGACGCAAATCCCTCAAAAAAATACGTCGTGTGTGTTTGTGCTAAGATTTATCACTTTTGATGAAATTGAAGTTTGTGGGACGTGTCAACCAGATGATGTTAAAGTCGATGCGACAAAAGAATGTTAAGGGGAGTCAAAGGGGATGAACACACAAAAATGGTGACGCGGAAAACACCAATGAAGATGGGTAAAAAACCGCGGGTGGTTGGAGATCCACCAAACTAATATAGTTCACTATCTTTCTTCGTGACTGATCGTCGTTTACAAGAATGCTTAGTTCACTCTAATGTCTTTCTCACAATGTTGCGTAAAAAACATGACAATGACCTCTCTCTGTTTTATATGCCTTCTTTTTTTTCTTTGGCTTTTCCCCAACGAATACAAAAATAAATTCACTAATTATTACATTTAATATTCACGCTTGAATCATGGGGAATCTTCTTACGCTCCAGCGTCTTAACGTTGTCTCTTTTAACGGCTGAATATATGGCCTATAATACTCTTTCCTTATTTGGCTGGATCGTGACCATTCAATGCACTGTCCTTATCCTTGCATCCTTCGCCTTGTCTTCGAGTTGCTTCTTCTATGTCATCACGTCATCATGTCATCGCCGCGTTATCGCGTCAATGTCATCCTGTCAAAAAATTCAGCCATAACAGTTTGCCCCCAATTGTTGAATTGGGGTGGCACAGAGCCCATGAGACAATTGTTAAAAAAAACAATGAATCAAATGAAATTCTACCCAAGTCATTAAGATATCACAAATCGCAAGAAATCTCGCCCTTGTCAATTTTAAAAAGATTTCCAAAGAAACGCATAGAAGGAAAGGAGATTTGTTTTGTGTGGTTATTTTTGGCAGTCCAAGAGTCTCAAAATACAAAAGGTAGTTTTATTTTTTTAAATAGCCGTTTTAATTATAACCGTTGGGACGGTTTTCATGATTGCTCACTGTTGGCATAAATGACTTAAGCGGCTGAGAAAATCATAACTTTTATTCTAAATTCACCAAATCTTTCTCTCTGTTTAAATAAGGCAACTTCCATAACTTCCTTTACTCTCTTCCTCGGAAAACCGATCGCTGACACCAGGTAATTTCGCACTTTTTCGTTCATTTTTTCCTTTGATTCGCTCTACTTTCTTTTTCCTCTACTGTTCTCATGGCGCCTAGTAGACGCATTATTAGGACTTTCGTGAAAAACCAAGAGAAATCGAAAGGGAAAGAGAAAGCTGTAGAACTAAGGGTAGAGAATGAGGATGAGCTGTCAACGATGTCAGAAGATGACCTTTTAAGGTTTCTAGACTTAGGAAATTTGCCTGAGAGTACTGTCATTAGAAATGCTGAACCTCACGAACCCCCAGACTTGTGTCCCCAAAAATGGGTAGTGCTCTATGAATACCCTTTCCAAATAGGTCTTAGACTTCCCTTTACCCCTTTGGCAAGGGATCTGATGCAGATTTACCAAATCAGTTCAGGGCAGATTATGCCCCAAGTCTGGAGAATCCTGAGCGTCATCGACAGTGTGACGGCGTCGTGCGACGAAGCCTTCATCCTTCACAACTTGCTGTTACATTATGAGATTAGGGTTAAGGCAAAAAATAGGATAGCCTTGCATGCAAAGGCGAGGTTAGAGCCTCTGGTTGGCGGGATACAGTCAAACGACAGAGGTTGGAAAAACAGGTTTGTGTTTGTGAAGAGATCGACGCTAGGGGAAGCCGGGGCGTCTCTGGTTAGCGGCCGGAATACCGAAGGTGTTTTTGTTTTCAGTTTTTCTAAATTCGTGATGCGTCGTTAACACCACTCTTACATCGTTTCTAATGCAGGTCTTAACCCAAAATTGCTGTCGCATCGCGACGAGTCTCAAAGTCTCTGTGACAAGTTTCTGAAGGTGACAGAGGAGGACAGGCAGTTTAGAAAAATTGTTTTTGCTTCTCAAGACAGTTGTTCATCTATGGCTTCTGGTGAGTCTATATATGTTTTTACTTTACTCATGTGTAGGACTTTTAGTGGGGACGGTTCTAATGTTTTAACCTTTCCTGGACAAGTTCATCTCAGTCGCGTCCTAGGGGGAGTTTGGATGGTCAGACGCTGGCTGAACTGCTGCGCAAGCGCAAGAGGGAGTCCTCCGCTGACGCTGCATCAGCCTCGTCTAAAAAGGACAGGGCAGTCGTCGTTCACTTGGACGACGAACACGACGTCGCGTCCAAGACGCGCAAGACTGACTTCCTAGCCCCTCCAGACAAGAGCGGGCCTTCCTATTCCATGACCGTCCCTAAAGACTTTATGTCGTTGGAAAGGTCCATATGGCCGGAGGCCGACAGGTTCCTCTTCCCCAGCGCCATGGAAAGGATTATAGATCACACTCTCCCTCGCATGATGTCAGATGGGCTAGAGCTCGTATTCCAGGTATGGACATTTGCTTTACCCTTGTCTTGGACACTATGCCGCTATGGTAATGACACCTATCATCTGGATGACACATATCCTCTTTCATTTACGCAATCTTCCCAACATCTCCTAATGGCAAAAAGAGAGATCTCATCTCTGCTGAAGGGTCATTTGTC
Source organism: Beta vulgaris subsp. vulgaris (assembly GCF_026745355.1). Lineage (NCBI taxonomy): Eukaryota > Viridiplantae > Streptophyta > Magnoliopsida > Caryophyllales > Amaranthaceae > Beta > Beta vulgaris. Next base: position 42,188,541 of record NC_079204.1, on the reverse strand, counting down.
CATGAAGCAGAGAATGGAGAAAGTAGAAGCGGACGCGAAGTCCAAAGGTGCTGAGTTGGAGTCTTGCAAGGAGACTATGAAGGAGATGAAGGTGACTCTGAAGAAAAATGGGGAGGAGTTGGAAGAAATTAGTCAGAGGGCAACTACACTGGAAGAGTCTTCACGTCAGGAGATCACGTCTCTCCAGGCGAGTATTGACGCTCAGAAGAACGAGATGGACCTTCTTAAGGATGAGGTGACAACTAGGGTTAGGGCCAAGCTGATGCACCAGTTTCTGATGAAGAAGACAGCGTCATGGACGCCGCAAAAGGACATTGACCTATACATCCAATTCATGGGGTCAATGAAAGATCTTATGGATGAGGAGGAATTGGCTGCAACGGCGGATTCTTCATCAAAGGTTGATGAAAATGCCCCGTCTTGTGCTGGGTTCATAGCGTCAGATGTGCCACCTGACCCTGAGACTGAGAAAGAAGCCCCAGCCATTGTCTTGCCAGCTGAAGCGTCAAAGGAGAAGGAAGCTGAGAAGATCCCTGACGTTTAATTTCTTAGTCCCATACGTCATGCCTCTTTCGTTTAAACTTTTAATCAAACTATGTTTTAAGTCACTCAAGGGAGTGAGTGTTTGTACTATACTTTTGGGTCACCTACGGGGGTGACCATAACTCTTTTAATTTCTATCATTTACTTTGTTACTTTTGAATTTTTAACATAGATAATCTTATGCCTCAACTGTGTGTCACATGCATGTGTCTCGGTCGTTACTCCGACGTTTCTAGAGGATTAGTCAGGCGTCCAGTAGGCCATCTTTGGTCGCTCGGACGTATCGTTTGGACTTAATAAAAGTCATCATTGGTCATTCAGACGTATCATTTGGACTTAATAAAAGTCATCATTGGTCGTTCAGACGTATCATTTGGACTAAACAACTTTTAGAATACACATAGGAAATACATAAAACTTACATGTGTCCGTCGGGGGGATGGCTGAAATGTCATCAGTAGTTATGACTTTAAAATGATTGTGCCCCTGTCGTCGCGTCGGCTTAGGCAATACTGGACCGAAACACTTTGTATGGTGGCAAGATGCAAGTCTATCTAATGCCTTGTGAAAATCGTTGGGACGTTAAATAAGTTGGATGGAAACAATTTGCCTGCAACTTAACAAATACCTAGTGAGAGAACACTATGGTCGCTAACAACTAGCGACAGAAATAAAATAGTATTGCCATCTATTCTATATCTCTATGTATATATGTCTTTTTTTTTTCTTTTACAGAGCGTATCACTTAGCTTTAGAAGTAGTATCGCTTGAGGTGTGTGGCGTTCCAGCTACGTGGTACGGAGCTTCCGTCACGTCAGACCAATTGGTAGGCTCCGTGGCCTACTACTTTACTGATTTGATATGGTGCTTCCCACTTCTGACCTAGCTTACCAGCGTTAGCCTCTTTTGTGTTCTGGAATACTTTCCTTAAGACCCAATCTCCTTCGACGAAAGATTTGGTTTGGACGTTTTTGTTAAAGTTCCTCGCTACTATTTGTTGCTGAGCCGCCATGCGCACCAACGCTACGTCGCGCAACTCCTCAATGGTATCTAGGTCGTTTATTAACTCATCGATGTTCTGTCGCTCCGTCGCTAGGCTGCATCTCGCAGTTGGGATGCTCACCTCCGAAGGCAGTACAACCTCGCAACCATAGAATTGTGAAAATGGAGTTTGTCCGGTAGCGGTGCGCGGTGTCGTGCGGTTAGCCCATAAGATGGAAGGCAACGCCTCCGCCCATTTACCTTTCTTGGCTGCGAGCCGCTTCTTCAAAGAGTATATGATCGTTTTGTTGCTGGACTCAGCCAGTCCATTGGCTTGCGGGTATCTTGGCGTTGACGTTTGTAGCACTATGCCCCATTCATCGCAGAAACGTCTTGTCTCGTTGCTGATGAACTACGATCCGTTGTCGCATACTATCTCGGACGGGACGCCAAATCTGCAAATGATGTTAGTGTTTATAAAGGAAATCACTTCCTAATCGCGTACCTATTGAAAAGATCCTGCCTCAATCCACTTAGAAAAATAGTCAGTTAGCGCCAACATAAAGACAATCTGACCTGGGGCTGGAGGTAATTTACCAACTATGTCCATGCCCCACTTCATGAAAGGCCAAGGAGTTAGAGTAGGATGCAAAAGTTCACAAGGTTTGTGCGTCATACCTACATGTCGTTGACAACTATCGCATTTGACGACGTACCTTATTAAGTCCTTCCTCATTGTTGGCCAATAATAGCCCATGCACAATACTCTATTGGACAAGCTGCGTCCTCCGAATGATTTCCACAAGTGCCGTCATGCATGTCCTTCAGGACCTGCCCCCATTGCTCCTTTTCCAAACAACGTAGGTAGGGGCCCGCGGTATATTTTTTGAATAGTACTCCTTGAATGAGTACGTATCGCGACGCCTTGGATCGAATTCTGCGTGCTTCCGCCTTATCTGTTGGGAGCACATCGTTAGCAAGGAAATCATAAAATGGTTTTGTCCAACCGACACTTACTTCCTCGCCGTCAGGGTCGTTTTCTGGTGCGAGACTATCAACATTGCTGACGATCCCGTGATTGTCTCGAGGCTGACATGTCGTCGTTGTGACAGCGTCTACGACGCTCCTACCGATAGCAGGGCTCGTCAAATGAACAATAGGGACGGATGTAAACGACACGTCTCTTCAAGAAGATCCGAGATTGGCCAATGCGTCTGCTTGCGTATTTTGATCCCTAGGTATCTGCAAAATGTCAAATGAATTAAACACTTTACTTTTACTCTGAGCTATTTCTAAATACATGGCCATTTTAGAGTCTTTTGCTGTGAACTCGCCTTTGACATGACTGACTATCAACAGTGAATCGCTGAAGACTTTCAATGCTTTTGCTCCCATGTCCTCTGCTAACGTCATCCCGGCTATGAGCGCCTCGTACTCGGTTTCGTTATTCGTCGCTCTAAATTCACAGCAAATGGCTCGTACTATCTTGCCCCCTATTGGTGACTTTAGCACAACGCCTAGACCTCCACCACGAAAATTAGAAGATCCATCAACGAACAATATCCAGGAGTCGTCGTTCACTTGATTAATCCTTGCGACTTCGTCGTCTACGAGCTTTTCTAGATCTGGGCTAAAGTCTGCCACAAAATCTGCCAAAGCTTGTGACTTGACAGCGGTTCTTGGATGAAACTGGATGTCGTACGCGCTGAGTGCTATTGCCCACTTGCTCATGTGACCTGTCAATTCCGGGTGTCGCAAGACAGACTTGACAGGATAATTAGTCATAGCGACAACAGTATGTGTTTCGAAATAGTGCCTAAGCTTTTTAACACCTACGACTATGGCTAAAATGAGCTTTTCTAACAAATAATATCTGGTCTCCACGTCTAGCAGAGACTTACTGACATAGTAGATTGGTAGCTGCTGGCTCTCCGTTTCCCGCGTCAGGACAGCGCTGACGGACACGTTACTTACCGCAAGATAGAGCTGCAATGTTTCCCCAATATTCGGCTTTGACAGCAACGGCAGCAACGCTAAGTAGTTTTTCAGCTTTTGCAGCGCGTCTTCGTGTTGTTGCGTCCACTCAAAGCCCTTGTTCTTTCTCAGGACGTCATAAAATAGATGACATTTCTCAGATGACCGGGATATGAAACGATTTAGCGCAGCTACGCGACCGGTCAACTTTTGCACTTCCTTGACGCTTCGTGGGGACTGAATGTTGATGATGGCTTTTATTTGATCTTAGCTGGCATCAATTCGTCGTTGCGTCATGACGTACCATAGAAATTTTCCTGCGGACACTCCAAAGGTACCCTAGAAATTTTTCGCGTCCATGAACGTTAAAAGCTCGTGACCTGCCGTCGCGTCGACCATTGCATCTATATAAGGGAGAGGGAATGGATCCTTGGGATATGCTTTGTTTAAATCTGTGAATTCGATGCAGGCTCTCAACTTCCCGTTCTTTTTGCTTACCACCATGACGTTGGCTAGCCAATCTGGATACTTTACTTCGGGGATCTTTCCGGTATCGATCAGTTTCTGGACCTCATCATTGATGACTTGGTTCCTTCAGGAGCGAACTTGCGTCTTTTCTGCTTTACAGGCTTGTGAGCGGGGTCGACGTTGAGTTTATGCATGATGACGTCGGGACTGATTCCTGTCATGTCTTCATGGGACCAAGCAAAACAATTTTGGTTAGCTTTCAAAAAGTCGACTAACTGACCTCGTATCTCTTGCGACAATGCCGCTCCGATTCGAACGACGCGATCGGGGATGGATGGATCGAGCATCATTTCATTGGCGCGTCGGGCGCTGACCCATCCTTTAATTGCTAGATAGTCGCTTTTGGGGGTTTGAGTGACGAACTATAGCATTCCCTTGCAGACTTCTGCTCGCCCTTTATTTCTTGGACGCCCCATTTGGTAGGAAACTTCAGTGACTGATGATAGGTTGAAGGGACGGCCTTCATCTTATGTATCCATGGGGTACAGAGAATGATATTGTACGCTGACGGGCAGTCCACAACGTTGAACCTGGTTGGGAGGTTGACGCCTTTGGCTAGCGTTGGCAGTGTGATCTCTCCGACAGTATGTTGAGCCTCTCCACTGAAACCTACTAAAACAGTGGATTTTTGAGTGATATCTTTAACGCACAGACCCATACCTTCGAGGGCGCTTTTGAATATGATGTTGGCTGATCTGAGCTGCCCCCATCGACCAACACTCGCTTCAACAAGTAGTTGCTGACAGTCAGGGATATGACTAATCCGTCATGATGCTCCACGTCGCAGACGTCGTGTAAAGGTTATCGCCATCGCTTCGAGCTTGCGCTCCTCAGCTCACCTGCAAGATTTATAAACGGTGGACGAGGGGGTACCCTCCCTTGCAAGCCTTTTGGCTGCGGAATACATTAGTCCACATACATCAGATCCAGCAGAGATGACGTTGATTACCTTTACGTGTGTGGGCGACGCAGGAGGGTCGGACTGCGCGGTATTTCTTCTGAAGGACGCTTTACCTTTGTCGCTCAAGAGGTCCTTAAGATGCCCTTTATTGAGCATGAACACAACTTCTCGTCGCAGCGCAATGCACTCCTCCGTCTTATGTCCATGGTCATGATGGAACTGACACCACTTTGTTTGATATTTTTGCGCTTCCGGACGATTGCTTTTTTTTGGCCAACGAATTGGCGCTCAGATTTTGGATAAGGCATTCACGACACCTCCGACGTCAACGGAAAATCCGTAGGAGTCTAGAGCAGGGAAGGTTGGTGACTCCGTCCTCGTGCTCCTGCCTGCACTTTCGACGACGTCAGTAGCATTATTTACCTGGTTTGAACGGCCATGAGGGTGACTTCGCCAGTTGTTCTTCTTAGTGACGAAAGCCTTCCGATCAGCAGGAGTATCTGGTGCGCGTCGGGTGGATATGGTGTTGAGGATGGCATCGTCTTCCTCCAACCTCATATGCGCTAACGCTCGCGACTTGACTTCCTCAAATGTCTGGCATGGGTACTTCGTCAAACGGTTGTATAACTTCGATCGCAAGATTAATCCTTTCCTAAAACATTCAATAGCAGTCTTAGTATCAAGATCTTTAATGCTAATCATTTCTTTGTTAAAGCGATTGTAATAATCACGAACGAATTCTTTGGGTCCTTGCACGACGCCATATAGGTCGCTCGTCTGCTTTTCCAGGCTGCAACTGCCTTCGAATTTCTCATAGAACTTATTGACTAGGGTGGAGAAATTGCCAATGCTTCCTGGCTTGAGAGACCCGAGCCACTTGAGAGCGGGACCGGTGAGCGTGGCTCCAAATGACTTGGACATGCAGGCCTCCCCCAAATGTCAGGGGATTGAGGCTTGCCACATCCGTTGCTTATACTGCGGGACGTGCTCGCCTGGATCGGTTGAACCATCATAACTAGCAGTTAGGGTAGGCAGGTTGAGCTTCTTGGGGAGCACGACCCTTGAGATCCTATCGACGAAGGTTGACTCTGCTTAGCCGTCGGGATGCTCCACGATGCCTGGTGTTGGGGCTCCAGGGAGCTGGGACATGAGCTTCATTAGGCGCTTGTTTTGCTTTTCGATTTGAGCCATGCGCTTTGTCATAAGATTCGCTTCTCCTTCGCCTTGGTCGTTCTCTTCATTGTTCAAGGGCTCTTCATCCTCGGGTTCCTCGTCGTCTCCGAGCTCTTCATCATCTGACTCAGAAAGGTTCCCCATCAAAGGGATGTCATTCAGATTTTCTCGACGCCGGACTTTCAAAGCCTTGGACGATGCTAACTCCTCTTGCAATTTCTGGATCCTCTCCTGCGATGTCGTAAAGTCGGTAGTTAGATGCTCGTTAGCTTGCTTTATTTCGAGCATTTCTGCTCTCATTTGTTCGTACTGCCTTCGCATTTCCTCGAGGTTAGGTGTTTCTCTCATTTTACGGATTTTGAATAGTAGATGGTCTGGTTATGCCCCACGGTGGGAGCCAAATTGTTTATGCTAAAATTTATCACTTTTGATGAAATTGAAGTTTGTGGGACGTGTCAACCAGATGATGTTAAAGTCGATGCGACAAAAGAATGTGAAGGGGAGTCAAAGGGGATGAACACACAAAAGTGGTGACGCGGAAAACCCCAATGAAGATGGGTAAAAAACCGCGGGTGGTTGGAGATCCACCAAACTAATATAGTTCACTATCTTTCTTCGTGACTGATCGTCGTTTACAAGAATGCTTAGTTCACTCTAATGTCTTTCTCACAATGTTGCGTAAAAAACATGACAATGACCTCTCTCTCTTTTATATGCCTTCTTTTTTTTCTTTGGCTTTTCCCCAACGAATACAAAAATAAATTCACTAATCATTACATTTAATCTTCACGCTTGAATCATGGGGAATCTGCTTACGCTCCAGCGTCTTAACGTTGTCTCTTTTAACGGCTGAATTTATGGCCTATAATACTATTTCCTTATTTGGCTGGACCGTTACCATTCAATGCACTGCCCTTATCCTTGCATCCTTCGCCTTGTATTTGAGTTGCTTCTATGTCATCACGTCATCTTGTCATCGCGTTATTGCGTTAATATCATCCTGTCAAATAATTCAGCCATAAAAGTGTGCTAGTCCGACACAGATCCTGTCTCTCCCATCTGCGTCGAGACCTGTGCCGTCGGACCCATGTCTGACGCAAATGGACGCCTCGCATCTGACGCAAATCATAGATTTTGTACCAGTGTTAGTCAAGGTCGGGTGTAAGGGTCAAGGTCGGGTTTAAGGGTCAAGGTCAGGGTTAAGGCTCAAGGTCAGGTTTAGGGTTCGGGGTTCGGGTTCGGGGTTAGGGTTAGTGTTAGAGTTTAGGGTTTAAGGTTTAGGGTTTAACCCATAAGACTAACCCTAAACAGTAACCCCTAAACACAAAACCAAGAAACACAAAACCTAAACTCAAACCCAAAACACAAGCCCAAAACACAAACCCAAAAAACAAAACCCTAAGGTGTAACCAAAACATACCTGAAACTGTTTAGCCCTTAACATGATAGCCTTAAACACAAACCTAAATTAATAAACACAAACCCAAATCAATAAACACAGAAAACACGAACTCAAAAGGTAATACTATGTATTTTTGGAGTTCATTCCTTATAAATAAGAAAATATAAAGAATATAATTGAAAGGTATTTTAGTATAAATTAGAAAAATAATAATAGATTAATAATAATAATACAGTTTGAGTACACTTACAACTTTAACGTAATTCTATTTTAGTTTTTTTTATTTTAATTTCGAAATAAATAAATTAAATCGAGTCCTACTAGACATGCCACACTATAAATAGGAAAGAATAAGAAAAAAAAAGCGAAAAAAATTCAAAAACCCTAAATTCCTCTCCCCCCTCAACCGTTTCTCTCTCCCTCTATCTCAAATTCTCTCTCCTTTCTTTCCTTCTCCATCGTCGTCTCCTCGGAACCTCGTCTCCCTCGACGAGGTTGTGCATGTTGCTGGTACAAGAGTCTTTTGCTGTGAACTCGCCTTTGACTTGACTGACTATCAACAGTGAATCGCTGAAGACTTTCAATGCTTTTGCTCCCATGTCCTCTGCTAACGTCATCCCGGCTATGAGCGCCTCGTACTCGGTTTCGTTATTCGTCGCTCTAAATTCACAGTAAATGGCTTGTATTATCTTGCCCCCTATTGGTGACTTTAGCACAACGCCTAGACCTGCACCACGAAAATTAGAAGATCCATCAACGAACAATATCCAGGAGTCGTCGTTCACTTGATTAATCCTTGCGACTTCGTCGTCTGCGAGCTTTTCTAGCTCCGGGCTAAAGTCTGCCACAAAATCTGCCAAGGCTTGTGACTTGACAGCGGTTCTTGGATGAAACTGGATGTCGTACGTTCTGAGTGCTATTGCCCACTTGCTCATGTGACCTGTCAATTCCGGGTGTCGCAAGACAGACTTGACAGGATAATTAGTCATAGCGACAACAGTATGTGTTTCGAAATAGTGCCTATGCTTTTTAACACCTACGACTATGGCTAAAATGAGCTTTTCTAACGAATAATATCTGGTCTCCACGTCTAGCAGATACTTACTGACATAGTAGATTGGTAGCTGCTGGCTCTTCGTTTCCCGCGTCAGGACAGCGCTGACGGACACGTTACTTACCGCAAGATAGAGCTACAATGTTTCCCCAATATTCGGCTTTGACAGCAACGGCGGCAACGCTAAGTAGCTTTTCAGCTTTTGCAGCGCGTCTTCGTGTTGTTGCGTCCACTCAAAGCCCTTGTTCTTTCTCAGGACGTCATAAAATAGATGACATTTCTCAGATGACCGGGATATGAAACGATTTAGCGCAGCTACGCGACCGGTCAACTTTTGCACTTCCTTGACGTTTCGTGGGGACTGAATGTTGATGATGGCTTTTATTTGATCTTGGCTGGCTTCAATTCCTCGTTGCGTCACGACGTACCATAGAAATTTTCCTGCGGACACTCCAAAGGTACCCTAGAAATTTTTCGCGTCCATGAACGTTAAAAGCTCGTGACCTGCCGTCGCGTCGACCATTGCATCTATATAAGGGAGAGGGAATGGATCCTTGGGATATGCTTTGTTTAGATCTGTGAATTCGATGCAGACTCTCCACTTCCCGTTCTTTTTGCTGACCACCACGACGTTGGCTAGCCAATCTGGATACTTTACTTCGCGGATCTTTCCGGTATCGATCAGTTTCTGGACCTCATCATTGATGACTTGGTTCCTTCAGGAGCGAACTTGCGTCTTTTCTGCTTTACAGGCTTGTGAGCGGGGTCAACGTTGAGTTTATGCATGATGACGTCAGGACTGATGCCTGTCATGTCTTCATGGGACCAAGCAAAACAATTTTGGTTAGCTTTCAAAAAGTCGACTAACTGACCTCGTATCTTTTGCGACAATGCCGCTCCGATTCGCACGACGCGATCGGGGATGGATGGATCGAGCATCACTTCATTGGCGCGTCGGGCGCTGACCCATCCTTTAATTGCTAGATAGTCGCTTTTGGGGGTTTGAGTGACGAACTATAGCATTCCCTTGCAGACTTCTGCTCGCCCTTTATTTCTTGGACGCCCCATTTGGTAGGAAACTTCAGTGACTGATGATAGGTTGAAGGGACGGCCTTCATCTTATGTATCCATGGGGTACCGAGAATGATATTGTACGCTGACGGGCAGTCCACAACGTTGAACCTGGTTGGGAGGTTGACGCCTTTGGCTAGCGTTGGCGGTGTGATCTCTCCGACAGTATGTTGAGCCTCTCCACTGAAACCTACTAAAACAGTGGATTTTTGAGTGATATCTTTATCGCACAGACCCATACATTCGAGGGCGCTTTTGAATATGATGTTGGCTGATCTGAGATGCCCCCATCGACCAACACTCACTTCAACAAGTAGTTGCTGACAGTCAGGGATATGACTAATCCGTCATGATGCTCCACGTCGCAGACGTCGTCATCGTCAAAGGTTATAGCCATCGCTTCGAGCTTGCGCTCCTCAGCTCACCTGCAAGATTTATAAACGGTGGACGAGGGGGTACCCTCCCTTGCAAGCCTTTTGGCTGCAGAATACGTTAGTCCACATACATCAGATCCACCAGAGATGACGTTGATTACCTTTACGTGTGTGGGCGACGCAGGAGGGTCGGACTCCGCGGTATTTCTTCTGAAGGACGCTTTACCTTTGTCGCTCAAGAGGTCCTTAAGATGCCCTTTATTGAGCATGAACGCAACTTCTCGTCGCAGCGCAATGCACTCCTCCGTCTTATGTCCATGGTCATGATGGAACTGACACATTTGTTTGATATTTTTGCGCTTCCGGACGATCGCTTTTTTTTGCCAACGAATTGGCGCTCAGATTTTGGATAAGGCATTCACGACACCTCCGACGTCAACGGAAAATCCGTAGGAGTCTAGAGCAGGGAAGGTTGGCGACTCCGTCCTCGTGCTCCTGCCTGCACTTTCGACGACGTCAGTAACATTATTTACCTGGTTTGAACGGCCATGAGGGTGACTTCGCCAGTTGTTCTTCTTAGGGACGAAAGCCTTCCGATCAGCAGGAGTATCTGGTGCGCGTCGGGTGGATATGGTGTTGAGGATGGCATCGTCTTCCTCCAACCTCATATGCGCTAACGCTCGCGACTTGACTTCCTCAAATGTCTGGCACGGGTACTTCGTCAAACGGTTGTATAACTTCGATCGCAAGATTAATCCTTTCCTAAAACATTCAATAGCAGTCTTAGTATCAAGATCTTTAATGCTAATCATTTCTTTGTTAAAGCGATTGTAATAATCACGAACAAATTCTTTGGGTCCTTGCACGACGCCATATAGGTCGCTTGTCTGCTTTTCCAGGCTGCGACTGCCTTCGAATTTCTCATAGAACATATTGACTAGGGTGGAGAAATTGCCAATGCTTCCTGGCTTGAGAGACCCAGCCACTTGAGAGCGGGACCGGTGAGCGTGGCTCCAAATGACTTGCACATGCAGGCCTCCACCAAATGTCAGGGGATTGAGGCTTGCCACATCCCTTGCTTATACTGCGGGACGTGCTCGCCTGGATCGGTTGAACCATCATAACTAGCAGTAGGTAGGCAGGTTGAGCTTCTTGGGGAGCACGCCCTTGAGATCCTATCGACGAAGGTTGACTCTGTTAGCCGTCGGGATGCTCCACGATGCCTGGTGTTGGGGCTCCAGGGAGGGGACATGAGCTTCATTAGCGCTTGTTTTGCTTTTCGATTTGAGCCATGCGCTTTGTCATAAGATTCGCTTCTCCTTCGCCTTGGTCGTTCTCTCATTGTTCAAGGGCTCTTCATCCTCGGGTTCCTCGTCGTCTCCGAGCTCTTCATCATCTGACTCAGAAAGGTTCCCCATCAAAGGGATGTCATTCAGATTTTCTCGACGCCGGACTTTCGAAGCCTTGGACGATGCTAACTCCTCTTGCAATTTATGGATCCTCTCCTGCGATGTCGTAAAGTCGGTAGTTAGATGCTCGTTAGCTTGCTTTATTTCGAGCATTTCTGCTCTCATTTGTTCGTAGTGCCTTCGCATTTCCTCGAGGTTAGGTGTTTCTCTTTTACGGATTTTGAATAGTAGATGGTCTGGTTATGCCCCACGGTGGGAGCCAAATTGTTTATGCTAAAATTTATCTCTTTTGATGAAATTGAAGTTTGTGGGACGTGTCAACCAGATGATGTTAAAGTCGATGCGACAAAAGAATGTGAAGGGGAGTCAAAGGGGATGAACACACAAAAGTGGTGACGCGAAAAACCCCAATTAAGATGGGTAAAAAACTGCGGGTGGTTGGAGATCCACCAAACTAATATAGTTCACTATCTTTCTTCGTGACTGATTCGTTTACAAGAATGCTTAGTTCACTCTAATGCTTTCTCACAATTGCGTAAAAAACATGACATGACCTCTCTCTCTTTTATATGCCTTCTTTTTTTTCTTTGGCTTTTCCCCAACGAATACAAAAATAAATTCACTAATTATTACATTTAATATTCACGCTTGAATCATGGGGAATTTGCTTACGCTCCAGCGTCTTAACGTTGTCTCTTTTAACGGCTGAATTTATGGCCTATAATACTATTTCCTTATTTGGCTGGACCGTTACCATTCAATGCACTGCCCTTATCCTTGCATCCTTCGCCTTGTCTTCGAGTTGCTTCTTCTATGTCATCACGTCATCTTGTCATCGCGTTATCGCGTCAATATCATCCTGTCAAATAATTCAGCCATAAAAGTGTGCTAGTCCGACACAGATCCTGTCTCTCCCATCTGCGTCGAGACCTGTGCCGTCGGACCCATGTCTGACGCAAATGGACGCCTCGCATCCGACGCAAATCATAGATTTTGTACCAGTGTTAGTCAAGGTCGGGTGTAAGGGTCAAGGTCGGGTTTAAGGGTCAAGGTCAGGTTTAAGGGTCAAGGTCAGGTTTAGGGTTCGGGGTTCGGGTTCGGGGTTAGGGTTAGTGTTAGAGTTTAGGGTTTAGGGTTTAAGGTTTAAGGTTTAACCCATAAGACTAACCCTAAACAGTAACCCCTAAACACAAAACCAAGAAACACAAAACCTAAACTCAAACCGTAAACTCAAACCCAAAACACAAGCCCAAAACACAAACCCAAAAAACAAAACCCTAAGGTCTAACCAAAACATACCTGAAACTGTTTAGCCCTTAACATGATAGCCTTAAACACAAACACCTAAATTAATAAACACAAACCCAAATCAATAAACACAGAAAACACGAACTCAAAAGGTAATACTATGTATTTTTGGAGTTCATTCCTTATAAATAAGAAAATATAAAGAATATAATTGAAAGGTATTTTAGTATTAATTAGAAAAATAATAATAGATTAATAATAATAATACAGTTTGAGTACACTTACAACTTTAACGTAATTCTATTTTAGTTTTTTTTCTTTTAATTTCGAAATAAATAAATTAAATCGAGTCCTACTAGACATGCCACACTATAAATAGGAAAGAATAAGAAAAAAAAGAGAAAAAAATTCAAAAACCCTAAATTCCTCTCCCCCCTCAACCGTTTCTCTCTCCCTCTATCTCAAATTCTCTCTCCTTTCTCTCCTTCTCCATAGTCGTCTCCTCGGAACCTCGTCTCCCTCGACGAGGTTGTGCATGTTGCTGGTACAAGAGTGCTAGGTCGCTGCAGTGTGTGCGTGTGTCATTGTTCTGTGTGCGAAGACTTTTGAAGGACGTGCGCTAGTGGTTTGTGTGTGACGATTCGAAGGGTGAGCGAGGGAGTTTGAGGCTGTACGACGCCACTGCGCAAATCGAACGAAGGGTTGCGCGAGAGTGCAGGGTTTGCGGTGCGCGACAAGGGTTGTGTGACGTTGTGTTGGTGTAACGAGTGGCGGATAGTCGCAGCTACTAGGCGAGCAGTCGACGTGTGCGGTGTTGCGAGAGTGGGTACGAACATGCATTGGTGCGTTCGAGGGTCTGCTTTAGTATTCGGTGTGTGCAAGGGCTCCGGTGGTGCGAGGTTTGTGGTTCAAGACACGAGGGTGGTTGCGTCGTTGCTGAAAGTCGGTCGTCGGAACTCGGTTGCCGAACATGCATAGTATATATTATATTAGTTTTATTATTTATTATTTTGTTTTTCTAGTAATTTAAGTTGTAAGTAATTAATTTGTAATTTGAGTAAATTAGTAATTAATTAAGACGTATAATCAGTTTAAATTATTAATCCGATTTAAGCTGTAAATCTGATTTAAGGTGTTGTAATTAAGTAAGGTGGGAAGTAAAGAAACTAGCTTATTGATTTTAGATGGAAAGTTATAATGACCTTTGCTATTCGAACCTGATTTTAGGAGTATTGGACATAAGTCCTGAATGGACTTGGTAAAGGTATTGGATAATTAAACTAACTAAACTTGGTTTTTACTTGCCACTAACATTGACTCTTAAAAGACGCAAAGCTCAATAGAGTAGGAAAGGAAAGTAAGTTAATAAGCAATGAGATTAACTATCGTTTTTACTTCGGATTACTAAGTCGATATGGTTAGTTATGCATTAGTTGATAATATTATCGACGACTTAGCATTGAAGAACTTACTTAATCGTTTAGGTCCCAATTGCATAAGGAAACGTTTGGGTAAGACAACGAAAATTCTCCGTTACAAGGTACGTACGCGGACCAGTTTAGTTGCAAGTACTAGTATCGTGATTAGGTTGTCATTTATTCCATCGGAACCTAGAATCATGATAAGGAAAGACTTTGATTGCTGAGATTGTTTGGTAACATGTTTATGATTGAAAATCGATATTTGGCGTTGTAATGCATAATTCTATGAGCATGAGCATTGAATTTGTATTATTGGATCCATAGTGTAACAAGAGTGTTACAAGAGAAAAGATTTAAATATTGTATGTAAGAAAACATATTAAACTATGTTATTGTGGTATGAATGGACAGTAATAAGAATAAACTATGATAATAAACTTGTAGTTGGACTCCGTACAAGTGATGAACCATGGGGGGGTGTGGGACTTGTTTTACACTCCTGCGCAGGCCTACTGTGACGACAGTAGTGTCCTTATAAATTTTGATAACTCAAGTAGGCGGAAGGTTACGTATGATCTTGGGGGTATGCATACTAAGGTGATGGATGTGAGACGGAACGAAACCGTATTTGCATTTCATCTAATAGACCAAGTTGTCTATTAAGGATTAAGTAGCCTGTATGATTCAAGTAAGATGACGGTGCTCGTTTGCTGCCAACTGAATAAAGAGTAAAGGATGTAATGTTATTATTGTATCATGTCTAGGATTGTTCATTATTACTTTGTTTATGGTTGAATGCATTCAATGGTTTACTATGTACGCAGCATAGCTGATTGCGTGTTATTATGTGGTTGTTGACCTGTGATGAACCATTGATGCTACAATGGGGAGTAGACTAGGTCTACTGGTGCTGCTTCATGATACCGAGCATACGGGGAATAGTCCATAGTCTTTGAACTTTAAAGTATTTTAATGAAGTATTATAAGATTATTATGATTTACTTAATTAGTTTGTGGTTTGAATAAAAGGGGTCATTGATGATTCCCGAGTTGTAGTTACATTTTTATTCCGCTGCATTTTAGTTTTTGAGACAACGTTTTGAATTAATATTCCTTTTTAATAAGCCTTGCGTTTCATCGCGGCGGTAACATTTCCAAAGTCGATGTGACGTAGTCGTAGACGTGTATCGATTTTGGGGGTGTTACAAAACTGGTTTTAGAGCCAGAAGCTCCTATTTTCAAAGATGTTTTAAAAGGATTTTAAAATGGGTAGTATGGGATAGGAGCATATAGATTATGTTACATGCATTAAATCATACGAATGATTTCAGTTGTGATTTCGTTTCGTGCCTTGAATTCGTGTTTGTTGTTTGATTGTTCAATAGAAGTTGTGAAAGATTCTTGAAATCTTCCAATGTGAATAGATTAGGAGGACGTACATGCATAGTTTAGTGTATAGTGGTTCAAAGGACTAAGTTAACTTTGAGTTGGTATAAAGGATGTTTTCAAAATGGTGTTGAACTATAAAACCTTACTTTGCGACAAAATTATTTAATTGATTTAAATGATCGTCTTATCTCTTAAATATCTATATATAGATAATATGTTTTAAAACCTTTAATGACACATTTATGTTATTTTTCTATTATTGGTTGTGACGTCTTATTTAAGATGTTTGTGTGCAAGTCAATAGAGACTTAATATTTGTTCGCAACAACAATTTGTTATATGTGCAATGTGTAATGGTTAAGTGGGTAGAAGATTGTGTGTATGTCTCTGAGATAGCTATTATGTTATTTTTAGCACATAATGGTTCGGTCGGGAGGCGCACCTGAAACCTCTCTGAATATCGAGCAAATCAGAGCTAACCTAGCCCAAGGTCACAACCGTCATGGGGATTTGTCTGAGAAAGTTGCCCGTATGAACCCACCGATACTGAATGGGAAAGGGGGACCCGAGGAATTAGAGAACTAGGTTGGCGAATTCGATAAACTTTTCTTCACCCTGTCCTGCCATGATGAGAAAATTGTGCCCTTAGCTAGCTAAGTACCACCTCCTAAATCCGCCTAGTTTTGGGTGGGAAACTTTCAAAAAAGGCCTTAAGGGACAAATATTACCCTCCATACCTTAAAAAGCAGAAAGCCCAGGAATTCATGATGCTAGAGCAAGGGACCATGTCTGTGGAGGAGTACTACCGAAAGTTTATTGAGCAGATGAGATTTTCCACGGAAATTGCCCTTACTGAGGAAGCTAAAGCCTCACGTTTCGAACTAGGACTTACCCTTGACCTACAAGGAAGACTGGGGGGAGATACATTCACCTCTTTAGATCATGTGTTTGGCAAAGCTGCTCATATTTATGCTATAAGGAAACGAGAGGAAGGGGGTTAGAAGGGTGAGAAACGGAAAGGTAATCCAAGCCCCGAGGTCCAAAAGTTTGAAAAGAAGCATAATCGGAACCATAACCACTAAAACCCTCAAAGGAATTTCGGTAAGCAACCCAATAACAACAAATCTCATCCCAACAGCAATAACCGCAATAATAACACCAACAACCGCAGACCTGAACGTGTGTATAGGTGTAGAAAGTGCCCTAACAACCATCATGGGAGAGACTATGAGGGTAACAAGGTAGAATATCATGAATGCGGGAAATTGGGGCATAGAGCATATGCGTGTTACTCGAAGAATAAAGCTAACCCCGATGACTAAAGGAATGGGAATGGAAATGGAAATGGAAACGGGAATGGCAACGGGGGAAGTACATACAATGGGAACTCTAATTACTCCAAGCCTTCAACCAACACCAACAATCAGGCATCCAATGGGAGCCATGCAACTAATACCCATGGTAATAAGGGCAAGGGGAAGCTATATATGATGACGGCTAGCGAAGAGGAGGCTCATAGGGATGTTGTCACAGGTACTTTTTCTATCAACTCTACTCCTGTTAAAGTATTGTTCAATCGATTCTGGAGCATGATTTTCTTTTATTGCCCATTCAACGCTTTAGAACTTTAGAATTGGTCGAGTCTGAGTCAATTTCTATGCCTATATTGATTCCATCTAGGGAGACTGTTAGTTGCTCTAAGATATTTCTAAAAGTGCCACTGAAAGATAGGGGAGGGTTTCTTTCCTTCTGACCTGATAGAATTTAACTTATCGAACCTAGACGTCATTTTGGGGATGTATTTGCTTGGGAAGTACATGGCTAAGATAGATTGTGATGCACATAAAGTGGAACTGAGAGATCCTTCGGGAAAAAAGGTGTCATATAGGAGAGTACCTCGAGAACCTGGTATTAAGGTGATCAACGCTTTGCAACTTAAGAACTACGTAGAAAAATGATGGCCTCTATTCATGTGTTCGGTGAGAAGAGTGGAGGATGATCCATTGACACCTGAAGATGTACCTATAGTCCGAGAATTCCAGGATGTTTTTCCTGAAGAAATACCTGGTATGCCTCCAATGAGAGATTTAGAGTTCACTGTCGACCTAATACCTAGGACTGGACCGATTTTGAAAGCCCCATACGGAATGGCTCCAACAGAAATTAACGAGTTGAAAAACCAGTTGGAGGACCTAATCGACAAAGGGTATATTAGACCTAGTATGTCACCATGTCTTATTTGTGAAAAAGAAGGATGGTAGCTTGACTACCGTGAGTTGAACTATGTCACTGTGAAAAACAAATATCCATTACCTAAGATTGATGACTTGGTTGACCAACTTCAGGGTGCAGGGATGTTCTCCAAAATAGACTTAAGGTCAAGTTACCATCAATTGGGGATTGCTGATCATGATATATCTAAGACTACCTTCAGGACTAGATATGGTCACTATGAGTTTACAATCATGCCTTTTGGGTTAACTAATGCACCTGCAGTTTTCATGGACCTCATGAACAGGATTTTTCGACCCTACCTCGATAAATTTGTTGTTGTGTTCATAGATGATATACTGATCTATTCTCGGAGCAAGGAGGAACATGAGGGTCATCTGAGGGTTATTTTACAGGCACTTAGGGACAACCAACTGTATGCAAAGTTTTCGAAGTGTGAATTTTGGTTGGAAAGAGTGCCATTTTTGGGTCATTCGTCTCCAAAGAGGGTGTGTCAGTAGATCTTGCAAAGATCAAAGCCATGAGTGAATGGCCTACCCGAAAAAATGTCACAGATATAAGAAGTTTCTTGGGTTTAGCCGGTTACTATAGGAGGTTTGTGAAAGACTTCTCCAAAATAGCAAAGCCCATGACCAACTTAATGAAGAAGGATTGTAGGTTTAACTGGAATGAGGACAGTGAGAAAGCCTTTCAAACGCTCAAGGAGAGGTTAACCTCAGCACCTGTCCTAACCTTGCCTAACGGGAATGAGGGATATGACGTGTATAGTGATGCGTCCAAGAATGGGATGGGTTGTGTTTTAATGCAAAATGGGAAGGTCATAGCCTATGCGTCCCGTCAATTGAAGTCATATGAAGTTCATTACCCGACACACGACCTTGAATTCGCCGCCATAGTATTTGTCTTAAAAATCTAGAGACATTACCTTTACGGGTGACCTGTCGAATCTTCACTGATCACAAAAGCCTCAAATACATTTTCACCCAGAAAGACCTTAATATGAGACAGCGTAGATGGTTAGAGCTCATTAAGGACTATAATTTTGACATTCAGTACCATGAGGGTAAAGCAAACGTTTTTGTTGACGCGTTAAGTCGCAAGTCTAGCCATAGCCTGAATACCTTGGTTGTTGCCGACAAACTTTGTGAGGAATTTTCTAGACTCCAGATTGAAGTGGTTCATGAGGGGGAGGTAGAAAAATTGCTGAGTGCCCTAACCATCAAGCCCAACTTTCTAGACGTAATAAGAGAGAGTCAATTTGGGGATGTGAAACTTGAGCGAGTCAAAGCAAAGCTTAAAGAGGGCAGAGCAGAAGGGTTTCCAATCCATGAAGATGGAAGTATATGATGTAAAGGTAGGTGGTGTGTACCACAAAAGTGTGAGGGGTTGAAACAGAAGATAATGAATGAGGGTCATAACACGAATTATTCCGTCCACCCAGGGGGGATTAGTTGTATAAGGACCTCAAGAAAATGTTCTGGTGGCCTCGAATGAAGAGAGCAGTAGATGAGTTTGTTTCCAAATGTCTAACATGTCAGAAAGTTAAAAGTGAACATAAGAGACCTCAAGGAAAGATTCAACCTCTAGCCATTCCAACATGGAAATGGGATTCGATATCCATGGACTTTGTTGTAGCCTTACCTAGGATGAGTCGGGGAGGCAATAATACTATATGGGTAATAGTTGGCAGACTAACCAAGACCGCGAGGTTCATACCTATGAAAGACACGTGGAGTATGGAAGCCTTAGCCAAGGCTTATGTTAAAAATGTCATTCGATTGCATGGAGTACCCACGAGTATAGTATCAGATAGAGATTCGCGATTCCTTTGAATTTCTGGAAAAAGGTCCAGGAAGCATTTGGTAGTGAGCTATTGATGAGTACAACATTTCACCCAACTACAGACGGTCAAACTGAAAGAACTATTCAGACCTTAGAGGACATGTTGCGATCTCGTGCCTTAGAATACCAGGGGTCATGGGAAGACCATTTGAACGTCATAGAATTCTCATACAACAATAGCTATCATGCTAGTATTAAAATGGCCCCATTCGAAGCACTGTATGGGAAAAAATGTCGTAGCCCTTGTGTTGGAACGACATTAGCGAGACTGTGGTGTTAGGTCCTGAGATGATTCAGGACACAGTGGATCAGGTGCACGTCATTCAAGAAAAGATTAAAGCTGCATGGTACAGGCAAAAATCCTATGCAGATAAGAAGCGAAGGGAGGAGAATTACGAAGTTGGGGAAAAAGTATTGCTTAAGGTGTCTCCAATGAAAGGAGTGATGCGATTTGGGAAAAAGGGGAAGCTAAGCCCCAAGTTCATAGGACCATATGAGATTTTGGCGAGAGTAGGAAAAGTCGCTTATAGCCTGGAATTGCCTAGCGACTTAGATAGGGTCCATAACGTGTTTCACGTATCCCAACTCCGGAGACACGTACCTGATGACTCACATGTCCTAGAACCAGAAAATGCCGAGTTAGATGAAACCTTGTCCTTTGAGGAGAAACCTATCCAGATCCTAGACCGCAAGGTGCGTAGTACGAGGAATAAGGACATCAGAGTTGTCAAGGTGTTGTGGAGAAATCAAAATACCGAGGAAGCCACCTGGAAAGCCGAATATACAATGTGTTTGAAGTACCCTGAGCTTTTTCAAGAGGTAGGTGAGTTACGGGGACGTAACGTTTCTTTTAAGGGGGGAAGAATGTCATAGAATTTCGCGCTTTCACCCTAAAGTATGTTAATTATGTTAGTTATATGTCTAATTTTTTCTTATCTGACGTGCGAAAGTTAGAAAACTCTTGTGAAATATTGGGACTTAGAAGTGCAAAAGATCGTCGTTAAGACTGGCTACCTCAAAGTTTCGGGACGAAACTTCTTTTAAGGGGGGAAGCCTGTAATACTCCATATTTTTGGAGTTAATTCTTTATTAATAAGAAAATATAAAGAATATGATTGAAAAGTATTTTAGTATTAATTAGAAAAATAATAATAGAATAATTATAATACAGTTTGAGTAGACTTACAACTTTAACGTAATTCTATTATAATTCGGTTTCTTTTAATTTCGAAATAAATAAAGTAAATCAGGTCCTACTAGACCTAGATATACCACACTATAAATAGAAAAGAATAAGAAAAAAAAAGAGAAAAAAATTTCAGAAACCCTAAATTCCTCTCCTCCCTCAGTCTTTTCTCTCTCCCTCTATCTCAAATTCTCTCTCCTTTCTCTCCTTCTCCCTCGTCGTCTCCTTGGAACCTCGTCGCCTTTGACGAGGTTGTGCATGCTGCTGGTACGAGAGAGCTGGGTTGCTGCAGTGTGTGCGAGTGTCGCTGTGGTGTGTGCGACGAGTTTTGAAGAACGTGCGCGAGTGGTTTGTGTGTGACGATTCGAAGGGTAAGCGAGGGAGTTCAAGGTTGTGCAACGCCACTGCGTGAAGCGAGCGAAGGGTTGCGCGAGAGTTTAGGGTGTGCGGTGCGTGACAAGGGTTATGCGACGTTGTGTTGGTGCGACTAGTGGCGGATAGTCACAGCTACTGGGCGAGCAATCGATGTGTGCGGTGTTGCGAGAGTGGATACGAACGTGCATTAGTGCATTCGAGGGTCTGCTTCGTGTTCGGCGTGCGCAAGGGCTCCGGTGGTGCGAGCTTTGTGGTTCGAGACACAAGGGTGGTTGTGCCGTTGCCGAAAGTCGTTTGTCGGAACTCGGTTGCCGGCGAGTTTAGCGGTATTAAAACCTAATATCTATAGTATATATTATATTAGTCTTAATATTTATTATTCTATTTTTCTATTAATTTAAGTTGTAAGTAAGTAATTTGTAATTTGAGTAAATTAGTATTAATTAAGTTGTATAATTAGTTTAAATTATTAATCTGATTTAAGTTGTAAATCTGATTTAAGGTGTTGTAATTAATTATGCTGGGAAGTAAAGAAAGTAGCTTATTGATTTAAGATGGAAAGTTATAATGACCTTTGCTATTCGAATCTTATTTTAGGACTATTAGACATAAGACTTGAATGGACTTGGTAAACGTGTTGGATTATTAAACTAGTTAAAATCGGTTTGTCCCACTAACATTGACTCTTAAAAGAAGCAAAGCTCAATAGTGTAGGAAAGGAAAGGAATTCAATAAATAATGAGATTAACTATCGTTTTTACTTCGAATTACTAAGTTGATATAGTTAGTCATGTATTAGTTGAAAATATTATCAAGGACGTAGCACTAAAGTACTTACTTAATCGTTTAGGTCCAAATTTCATAAGCAGAACGTTTGGCTAAGACAGCGAAAATTCTCCGTTACACGGTACGTATGCGTACCAGTTTAGTTGCAAGTACTAGTATCATGATTAGGTTGTCATTTATTCCATCGGAACCTAGAATCATGATAAGGAACGACTTTGATTGCTAAGATTGTTTGGTAACATGTTTATGATTGAAAATTGATATATGGCATTGTAATGCGTAATTCTATCGTATTATGAGCATGAGCATTGGATTCGTATTATTTGATCCATGGTGTAACAAGAGTGTTATAAGAGAAAAGATTTGAGTACTGTATTAAATGATTCTATGTTATTGTGGTATGAATGGATAGTATTAAGAATGAACTATGGCAATAAACTTGTAGTTGGACTCCCTACAAATTATGAACAATGGGGGGGAGTGTGGGACTTGTTCTACACTCCTACGCAGGCCTACTTTGATATTAGTAGTGTAGTGTCCTTATAAATTTTGATTTCTCAAGTACGCCGAAGGTTTCGTACGCTCTTGGGGGTATGCATACTAAAGAGATGGATGTGAGACGGAACGAAACCATATTTGCATTTCATCTAATTGACCAAGTTGTCTATTAAGGATTAAGTAGCCCGTGTGATTCTAGTAAGATGACGGTGCCCGTTCGCTGCCAAGTAAATAAAGAGTAAAGGATGTAATGTTATTGTAGTATCATGTTTAGGATTGTTCATTATTACTTTGTTTATGGTTGAATGCATTCAATGGTTTACTATGTACTCAGCATAGCTGATTGTGTATCATTATGTGGTTGTTGACCTGTGATGAACCATTGATGCTACAATTGGGAGCAGACTAGGTGTACTGGTGCTGCTTCATGATACCGAGCATATGGGGAATAGTCCTTAGTCTTTGAACTTTAAAGTCTTTTAATTAAGTATTATAAGATTATTATGATTTACTTAATTAGTTTGTGGTTTGAAGAAAAGGGGTCGTTGATGATTCCCGAGTTGTAGTTACATTTTTATTCCGCTCCATTTCAGTTTTTGAGACAACGTTTTGAGTTAATATTCCTTTTTGATAAGCCTTACGTTTCATCGCGGTGGTAACCCTCCCAAACTCGATGCGATGTAGTCGTAGACGTGTATGGATTTTGGGGGTGTTACACATAAAACACGAACGCTAAACAAACCAAACCCTAAAAAAAAGGCAAACCTAATATACTTAGACTCGTAAATAGTAAACAGAAATCGCAAACATGTAATGTAAATGACAAAAAATCACAAACAGAAATCACAAACATGTAAACAAGTCAGAAACCCTAAACAATTCAAGTCAAAAATTTATTATACATGGCTAAAAATAAAAAAGTAATATAATTAATATAATATCATTATATACAAGTCAAGTATCAACACATAAGTGATTTAAAATCATTCTTAAGATCGAAAATAAACTTATAAACATATATTAAAATCAGAAACCCTAAAAAGTTCTAGATCTCACAATCATATATGACAAAAAAAAACAATAAAAGAAATCAAAAAATACATGATATTCCAGCATATCTGGAAACAGGACCTGCACATAATCCCACATTCACATGCAAGCTGATCTACCTAATTCTAAAAAAAAAAAAACTAGAACTCCAGAAGTGTCGAACACTTACATGGTGGTTGTGACATATTGTTTTTAAATATAAATTTGAATATTTTTTTGGCTTTTTTGGTTTTTTTTCTTCTTTTTTGCTTCTTCTTTTTCGACGATCACCATCTTTTTTTCCGACGATCTTCACTTCTTCACCAAAAGTCCAAAACCCATAAAAATATCCAAGAGACCAAAAACCCGTAAACCGTAATTAAGAGAAATGAGAAATATGAAAGAGGCAAAGAAAATAAGATTGAGAGAGAGAAAATGAGAAAGTAATAGAGATTGATCCAAAAAAAGTGGCGAGAAATTCCGAAAGAGGCGAAGAATTTTTAGGGATTTTTTTTAGGGTTTGGAAGGGAGAGGATGAGAGATTGAGAGGGAATGCCGAAATGAGAGAGAAAATAAGGCAAAAAAATGAGGGGTTAGGTTAAAAAAAAAGGTTTATATAGTAGGGATTAGGGAGGTGGTTTAGGGTTACATTTAGGTTTAATATCAAATGTTGGATTTTGAGATTGAATCATTGAGTAGCTAAGATTCATTTTAGTGAGTTCATTTTAGATTTTTAGATTTCTGATTGTAGAGATTAAAGAAATAAAAGAGCTCAGATTTAATATTCGCTCATCAATGGTCTCAAACCATGATCCTTGACTTATTTTTTTGACCAATGAACATCAAGAGTGACCAAGCACATGGATTTCAAAATCTCAATGGTTGGATTTACTCTTTCTCAAATCAAATGGTTAAGGTTAAATCTTAAGAGTTAAGACAAGTAATTCTTTTTTCGAGTTTTTATATTTATAATTCTACATATTTTAATATCGATTGTAATTATAGTATTGATTTGAAAATTTAATTTGTTTAGTAATTACTAATTAGTAATATTATAAATTAATAAAAATTACAAACTTTAGAAGTTCAATTAGTATTTTTAATTATAAACAAGATGATTCATGTAAAAATTGTTATGAATGAATAATGATGTGAAACAATGAAAGTAGAAACTGTTAAGTATGAATGTATGATTATTTAAGTAATGAAATAGACGGATTCCTAGTATGAATTTTGATTAAGATCCACAACGTTACGTATGATTATGTTGCTATACGACGATACGTATAGCAACTTAGTATCTTACTATCTTTTAAGATCCAAAACTGAAACATCAACGATGAAAGTCGATCAATCTATTCTAAATTTCTGATGATGCTTTGATTATTGTTAAAACCGTGAAATAACATCGATGATCAATCTTATGATCATTTGATTAATTGATTTATGTCAATATTGTGAACCTTAACTTAACGAAATTCGATCAATCTTTCATCCTCTACTAGTCTTGTGATACAGTGACATGATTATTTTGTATTAACTATGATCTACTTTCATAGTTTCACTGTTTCATATTCATCTGCTACTAATATAGTGTATGATTATGTATTATCATATGACATATTGACATATTCGATTAAGTGATTAATGTTGATCATTGTTACTTCACTACTTGTTGAGTTGTT
The DNA here is from genome assembly GCF_026745355.1 of Beta vulgaris subsp. vulgaris. NCBI lineage: Eukaryota > Viridiplantae > Streptophyta > Magnoliopsida > Caryophyllales > Amaranthaceae > Beta > Beta vulgaris. Next base: position 42,163,440 of record NC_079204.1, on the reverse strand, counting down.
CCACGAACGATGAAAGTCGAACAATTTTTAATTATCAATTATGTTATTTTCATTAATGATTTAATGTCATCCTAATTCTTTGATTATAACTCTTTTTGTTGCTATATAGTGACTCATTCAGACTTGAGAGTGAGTAAGTCACTAACTAATAAAATGTTTAAGTTTAATAGTCTATTGACTCTAACACTATAAGTCTATAATCAATAATCAGTATGGACTATGGAGTATGGACTTATGCCGTAAGCCCTTAACAACTGAAATGCTGAACCCTTATGGCTGTTACTTGTTAGTTGTTACTTGGTACTTGAATACTTATGCAATTATGAATAAGAATAAGTGAATAACCAATGCTTAGGCAATATCCAATGCCCAATGGTGAATGGCTCAATAATATAAGTATATAGCTATATAAGTTATAACTTAGAAGTCTTACTTTAGTAACTTTTAAAATTAGTAATATAAGTATCAAACTATTAATGATTCAATGTATTATTAAAAAATTCACAATGACTCAATCACAATTCACAATATTAGTATAATTACTACTCCCTCCGTCCTAATTTAGTTGCTAGATTTGCTTTTTCACAGTTTACGAGATGCAACTTCAAACACCAATATCTTGAGTTACATATATGAAAAAATTATAAAAATTATATATTTGGAAAATACAAATTGGGACAAATCAAAAAAGATCCAACATGACTATGTTTTTCTTATGTATATGGAGTAAAAATAGTCAAAGTTATGACGTGAATAGTGCCTACGGTCAAAATTTAGTAACTAAATTGGGACAGAGGGAGTATTATAACACTATAAAGTATAACCTATATCACAATATCACATGTTTTAAGTTTATAACGTATAATTTGTAACAATCTCGACCCAAACCAATACGCTGCCTGTTTGAGATTTCAGCTAATCCAAGAACCAAGTCCTACCGAGATTCAATTTATTCGGACCCAAGTCATTCTGAAAGCCGATTTATTTCGACCCAAGTTATTCCGATAGTCGATTTCTTGAATACTCAATTAATTTCGAAAGTCGATTTATTCCGACCCAATTTATTCCAATATCGATTTCTTCCGAACCAAGTAATTTCGAAAGCCGATATTTTTAGACCCATGTCATTTCGAAGCAGATTTATTCCAGCCCAAGTTATTCCGGTATCTATTTCTTCCGACCCAAGTAATCCGAAAGCCTGATTTCTTCGGAATCAAGTCATTCCGAAGGGCGATTTTTTCCGACCCAAGTCATTCCGAAAGCCGATTCCAACCGACCCAAGTCATTTCGAAAGCCGATTTCTTCCGACCCAGGTTATTCCGAAAGCCGATTTCTTCTGACCTAAGTCATTTCGAAAGTCGATTTCTTCCGACCAACTCATTCCGAAAGTCGATTTCTTCCGACCCAAGTTAAAAAGCCGATTTGAGCCGACTTCACCTTATTCCATTCCGACCCAAATTCACCCAACCTAGATACCGACCGACCCAATCTCAGCCGACCTAGTTCCAAGAGACCCTCACCCAGTTGAACCTGACCCAAGTTCACCTGACCCACACAATTCTGACCCATGACACACTCTCACCCAGCCAGTGACCTAGATTGACACGTCTAAATTAATCTGAAGTTATCAAACCTTATTGCATAAAGTGTCAAACTTACCAAAAGTATTGAAACTCATTATTTGATCTTATTAAAACTTATTATAATTTATTGAAGCACATTAAAATTCATCTCAACACACTTAACACTAAAAAACTTTAATTTTTTTTCTAAGATAAAAAGAAGGAAACCCTTACGCTTTCATAATAGTATCTTTTTTTTATATATATAATTTTTAAATGTTCCATTATTTTTTTATACAATCTTCCATATTTCCTGCCCCACATTTGTTAAAAACATTGATTTTTTCATTTGTCCCATGTGAGTTTTGATAATGGTTACGGTGATTTTATAATATATTTCTTATATCTTATAGTCACCAGATAGATACCTTCACGTAAAAATATTAAATTAGATGCCACTTTTTTTTTGCTTCAATATAAAAAATTCCACCAAAACATATTTATAATATAAAAATTCATAATTACTCAATAACTTACTTCTATCTCCTAAGACAAAACGTCATCCTAATTGTTCTATCTAAAATTCTCAACTAGCATGAAGAGAATAGACAAGTAAATTTTTTTTTTATTTGGTGAACTAATAAGTAATATATTACAAGAAAATTGTGCAAGATCTAGAGATTTATTAAATTCATGCAAGTATTTAGCTGGTCAACTAAAAACAAACAAGGTCCAAGCGCGCATAACATGCATATTACTTATTACTCTGATTTAAAGATGGCAAACAGTGTGGACCAATTCAGCCTATCCCACGAAAGCCGGTGCAACCCGGGTCGAATAGAGAAATTGATGGATGGCCATGAGCTTCATCGCCTGGAGAAGGTATACCTATTTGTAAGAGGATCAATTTAGAAGCTTTGGTTGAATTTAATGAAGATTGAACGTTATTTTTGGAGTGTTTAAGAATATATTTGGAGTCGTGTCCCGAAATCAAATGGAACGAGGTCTATTTATAAGAAATCAGTGAATTAAGATAGGATTTGCTAATGTATGACACATGAGCCTGATGCATCGCACGCATAAGCTATACGCAAACGCATCCTACTGCACATTTTTGAATTTTGATGACCGTCTCAGAGTCACGCTTGTGCAAAATGTGGCACTGGACGCAATGCCGGTGCACGGAATACATCTGCATATCTACTCGGTTTTTATTTTTATCTGAAATTAAAAGATTCTTTTTATCATTCATTAGATATCATCATTTAAAACCGTAAATCTCTTATCTGGATGGGAACATATGATTTCATAATATCCATTAAGTGAGAAAATATTTATTAAAATTCAATTAATTATCAGAAATAATTACTTACACTTTGAGAAATAGGGCTAAAATTACAATTAAGGTTTCATAATTGATTGGACTATTAAAATAGGCTTGAAATCTATTAATTAAAACAAATAAAATAGATTGTGAATTCTTAAAATGATTTTAGGCCTAATTTTCCGTATTGCTTTTCTTTGGATCAGAGCATTTGAGACGACGATATATATATATATATCATCAACATCGGTTGGGTACTAAATTGAAGAGACACGATTATATGTTTTCACTTATTATTTTCTGAGATTACATTCAGATAATGAAAATCTAGCTTCGTCTTATTTTTTTTAACTTTATTATTTCCTTATAAAAAAGTTACATTAATCTTTATGATATTCTCTTTTTCTTTTGACTTTTATAATATGAAGTACATACTTACAATTATCGTCTTGTTCAAATGCTACTCCTACCTAAATTAGTAGTAAATGAAGCTTTTTCATGAGTTTCTTTGGATGAATTTTTAATTTAGATAACGATAATTACATATTATTTACATATACATCATAGTAAGACACAACTTTTCCCCTCCAATAAAGAGACACATAGTAATTTTCGTGGGTAAAGTTAAAGTATTTGTTTAACTTCACACATGTTAATTTAGCGATTGAGAGCAATACATATATATATATATATATATATACTAAAAATCATTGCCATTGATGGGGTAATAAATGATTTTGCATCCCAAAATGCTCTAAAAAAGTGCTTCTTATGGTATTTTAGAACAAAAAAAAATGTTTGAGCAAATTAATTTTTTTTCTTTTATGGAAATATATTCAAATAAACATTATAGTAATAATTTAGGAGGGTTTTGTCCTACATAACTAATTGAGTTTTGAAATTGGTTTATGCTTCAAACATTTTTTGGACCTCAAAAATGATTTTGGATATGTTTTCGATTGCTTCTCTTTTGTGGGGACCAATTAGGAAGCCAATATGTTTCCTCATCAGGTATTAAAAGAGGAGATGGATTTATGTGTCTACACAATTAAGATTCTCTTAGTATACAAAAAATATTAGGAGATATATTGTGCTCTAAGTAATACATGTGTTATTAAATCATTACTATCTTATAATTGTAGTATCAATCATATATCTAGACATACTTGCAATGACATCCTTAAAAATCTTTTCTAAAAGGACAAAAAAAATAAAAAATACAAAAAAAAAATTCAATTAGAGATTAGTAATTCGATCAGGATTAACACGTGGGGCATTGTCATCACTTTTGCATCAGTTCATGTATTGTCTTAAAATTGTAACGTTTTAACATTTACACCATTGTTTATTTGGTAGAAGCATATAAGTTATAGGATACAGCAAAAGTTGGTATATAAATCGTGTAAAAGACATAATATTGCAATTATAAAAGAATGGAGACAATATAAAATGATAGATGGTAGTAAATAACAGATCGATAGATGGTGAGATGGTAGATATTTAAGTAAAAAATGATAATAATGTTCTTTTGACTCTTCAAAATCTACGATTGATTGTTATCCGAGATAAAAAAGAGAAATGCATCATTCTACCATTAATCCATGTGATAAAATAACTGGATGTCTAGATAATCTAAGTATGACAATCATTTAATCACTATTTTTTTGATTTTTTTAATACTTTTTTAAATGATAAGGAAAAAAGGGAGATTATGGACCCTGTGCGCAAGTGAACTTCTAGAATATCATTTATAAGGCAATATAAAAATTACAGGCCCGTCCGTGAGCCTGGGCAGGAGGGGCGTCTGCCGAGGCATAGAGGGGGGGAGCCCAAAGTACACTAAAGGCAATGAGTGAATGAAAAAGAAAAGAAATTATTGAATTCTAGACACACTCTTGGTTGGAAATCTCACTTTCTTCTGTCACCGATTTAGTTTTCAAATTCGAAGAATGAATTCCCACAAAAAACAAAAAACCATCCAAGCTAGAAAATTCTCGATATAACTTCGTACAGTTCGCAATCAGCAATCTTCCTACCTTATTTATCACGATTAATTCCACCTCTTGCCCAATCAAATCCCTAATCAACTTAAGATGATATCTTCAATTAATCATCTCCATCTTCAATCAACACTCACCTATAAATAAATCTCCTTTTATGTTCTCAACATCTCACCATTTCTCGTTCATTCTTCTAATTACTAGCTTTTAATGCACGCGATGCGTGCATCTACATTTTCCCCAAATCAAACCACTACTACCCCAGTTACCATATCTATATATTTGAATTTCACGCAATATTTTTTTTCTCTCTATTCAATGGAACATCATCTTCATCAATTCCCCCCAATTCAAACCACACACTCAATTTTTTCTCACTCTATTCAATTAAGACCGTCGATTATTAGCTGAGAATTGTCTCAAGCAAGTTGCAGATTTGGATTTGGCGGTCATGGAATTGGCTTTCGCTCAACCCGTTATGGATGGTCGAGCTTGTTTGTGGTCAGGCCCGAGCTCTGCAGTTTATGTTGAAATTCGACTATGGACACAATTTTTTGATTTTAATATATGGGTTTGAGTATTTTTTGTTTATTTCCCCCAAATTCGGGTTCTCATATTATGTATCAATTTATTTTTTAATATTTGGGCATGAATATTAAAGTTATATTAACGATATTTAGTTTTTTTTTATTTTAATATATGGGTTTAAGTTTTTTTTTTCTCAAATTATTTTTAATATATGGGCACAAGAACCATGAGAGTCCTCATATTTTATCTCAATTTTTTTATATCAAAGGCACGAATATTGAAGTCATTTTTGACAAAGTTTCATTTTTTTGACCATTTATGGTGTAATTTTAATTTGAATTTCAACTATCTTCGAATTAAATTTTAAATAAACTATAATTTAGTTTTAAAAATTTTGGGAAAAACTATAATAGAGCACATATTCGTAAGAGTTACTGTAATTTGAGTTTAATTTTACTCGAACATAGTACATATTTTTAAGATTTACTGAACATAGAACAACACAAATAATTTTATTTTTAATAACGAACTGCGTACCTGATTAACGTTAAATAATTGGTAAATTTCAGAGTTTCGTATTTGAGAATTTCGTGAAGCTCCAAACTATTAATAGAACTGATTTTTTTTGTTTGGAGTTTGTGTTATTGAAAAATTGATTTGAAAGGATGTTATGTCGCGTAACTTTTTTTGTTATTGTATGTAGTATTAACGTTTGTAAGTTCTTGATTATGTATCGTTTTGATTGAATCTTTTTATTGGAAAGTTTATATGATTGAATCTTATATGAGTTGATTGTGTTTAAATTTGATTTGATTGATATTTTTATTTTGGCAAGTTTATGTATGGAATTGGGATTGATTAGGTGGATAGAAGGGCATTTAAGTAAATTCCAAGTGGGACACAATTGCTCCCCCCTTGGCTTATATATTCTCAAATTTTAGTTTCAATTTAAACTGTATCTAAAATTTGGTTGGAAAATTGTTAGAAAGTTTGAAGAATCAAAAGTTTGTTTGACGCTCCCAAAAGACATGAACTTAGAGCTTTTTGCTTTCTTGCTTCTTCGTTTATCAATTTTTGTTTGTTTCCTTCATAATTTATCTCGCTATTCTTTTTAATCCTATTTTATAGGGGAATTCTTTTTTTAATCCTTGATTACTTCTTTGTTGTTATATTATTGCCTTTGTGTGTGGTTTGTTAGTTGAATGCGCTGTAAAAAGTTTGGCGAGTAGGATATAATTGACTTTAGATTTCTGTTGTTACCACTAAAAGCTAGTTGGATAATTCTTTAGGATGTGATGCTTTGATTATTTCCTGTTCGTAAATTGATAATTAAAATTCTTAGTTTTGTCAAATTATTTATTTATACAAAATTAATCTAAACTCTAAACCCTTTTCTCTCTTTCTAAACGCTTTTGGCGCGCGTTTAAGGCGTTTGTCTTAGGCGGTGCCAACGGCATGGCAAGAGGGCGTGGAGCGAAGAAAAGTGTTCAAAATGGAAAGGGGAAGTCCAAGGGGCCGTCATCATCGCTGGTGCGGAAAACAAAATCAGTTGATGAAGTAACTGGAATTGAGGCTTTGAGGATACTATGTCCGATTCAGGATCGTGAAATAAATGAAGAGGTTGATCTTGAAGAAGTGACGATAGTGAAATCGCCAGTAACTATGGAAGATAAGATTCTACATTCGATCGAAAAAGCAGTGCTTTCTGATTGGCTGAATGTTATTCAATCTGGCTCGAAGCAGGCTAGTGCACCACGTTTGGCATGGGCAGAGTGTATGGAGAGCGCCGATAGTGGAAGTCATCACCCGGTAAGGCCAAATCAACCTATTAATGTTGTAACAATTGTTTCGTTTAATATTCAGGAGGAGGTGGAATATTGGTCCTCTGCTATTGTGTGCTATGTGCTTGGGGCCAACCCACCATTCTCAGTAATGGAGGAGTATTTCGAACGAGTGTGGGGGTAAACATGGAATAGACAAAATTGCTGGAATGGGGATTGGTATTTTTATTGTTCGATTTACAACATTAGAAGCCTGTTTGAAGGCGAACCAGGAGGGATTCCACTTTTTGCTGATAACTAAAATGTGGGAGCCTGATATGGAGATTGATAAAACAAATATTGCAGTGGTGCCTATTTGAATTAAATTACCTAGCCTTGCTTTCAAATATTAGGGTGATAGAAGCTTGCCGAAAATTGTAGGGCAAGTGGGTAGGATGTTTAAAATGGATGTAGCCACTAAGAGTAAGGAGCGATTAAATTTTGCTAGAGTAATGGTGGAGGTGGGCCGTAAGAAGGAACTCCCTGATACAATAAGGTTCTGTAATGAACATGGTGTGATAGTTGATCAGATTGTGGAGTATGAATGGAGACCAGTCCAGTGTGGGAGATGCTCTGGTTTTGGGCATGAAGAAGTACACTGCAGGAAGCAACAAGGGAGGACAATGTGGGTGCCGAAGAAACAATTTCAACAAGATCATGAGGGGTTCACTGTTGTGGGCAACCGGGCCAAGATAATAAGTAATGTGCAAGATGTAATTGCTGTGCATAATACATTCCAAGTGCTACTGGATGATAGTGGGAAGGAAGTGGGTTATGAAGAAGTTGGGAAAGGTGGGGAGAATGGTGGAAGGCAATCTAGGGGATTGGCAGAGGTGGTTGATGGAGGAGACCAGGAAGGAAATGTGCCAGGTGGATCACTTGAAGAAGGGCGGGGGGGTGACCCTCCCTCACCCAAATGGATAACATTTTGGCCTAGAACGTAAGAGGCTTAAACAGCAAGGCAAAGCAGCAGGATGTAAGGAAGTTCATTGCCTTTCATAATGTAAAGCTGTTTAGTCTCTTAGAAACTAGGGTCAAAACTCCAAAACTAGGTGTAGTATATCTTAATCTATGTCAGGATGGTGTTTCACCCACAATAATAGCTGCCATGCAAATGGTAGAATAATGATAGGTTGGTGCCCAATAGCATTTACTGTTGATATTGTGCAAGTGAGTAGCCAGTTCATTCACTGTTTTGTCAAGCCTAGAAGTAGTGATGGGTTTGGTTGTACTTTTGTATATGGGTTAAATGATCCAAGTAGTAGGAATGAGTTGTGGAGTGGGATGAGAAACATTGCTATGCATAGGAGGGCTCCTTGGGTTCTAATGGGGGATTTTGATGCCATTAGTGAGGTGGAAGACAGAATTGGTTCTACTGTTAGGATCTCAGAGGTGGCTCCTATGAGAGAATGCCTGATGTTCTGCAATTTAGTGGATGTGAAGGCCTCGGGCAGGCATTTCATATGGAACAATAAATAGGATGGCAATGCCAGATTGTTTTCAATAATTGATAGAGTGGTGGCCACTCAAGATTGGCTTGATAAGTTTGAATTAGCTGAAGCTTCTTTTTTGCTAGAGGGCAATTATGATCATACAGCAGTACTGTTGTGTGCATACCCGGAGGAAAGCCAGAAGAGACCATTTAGGTTCCACAATATGTGGTGCAACCATCAATCCCTTGTGACAACTGTGAGACAAGCTTGGGATACCTCTGTACATGGTTGTGCTATGTATAGAGTTTGTGTAAAGCTCAAAAGGGTCAAAGAAGCCTTGAGATTGTTGAATAAAGAGGGGTTTGGTGATGTGGAAGCAGTCGTGATTAAAGCTAAGGCTGAGTTACAGGTAGCTCAGAGCTTGCTACACAGATTCCCTGAGGATATTGAATATGGTGAGAAGGAGAAGGAGGCCCAAAGTGACTTGAATTGGGCTAAGAAGAATCAACATGCTTTGCTACAACAGCAAGCCCAACTTACCTGGTTGTGTTGTGGTGATGAGAATTCAATGGTCTTTTATCAAGCAATCAAGCATAGAAGAGCCTAAAACAAAGTTCATGCCATCAATAGATTGGATGGTACATGGGTGAATAACAAGAAGGATGTTGAGATGGCGTTTTTGGATTTTTACAAGAACTTGTTTACTAGCAAGGAACAGAGCCCGCAAGTGCTCCCAACACTCCTAGAAAAGGGAAAAAGCTTACCGAAGATCATTTACAAATCCTTAACCGTGAATTTACAAGAGAGGATGTGCGAAGGGTAATATTTAGCATCCCTGATGAGAAGGCCCTTGGAGAAGATGGTTTTAATAGTAAATATTTCAAGCATTGTTGGGAGGTTGTTGGTGATGACACTACAGAAGCTATCCTAGAATTCTTTAGGACAGTGCAACTCCTTAAGGTCATAAATGTGACGACTCTAACCATGGATCCAAAGGTTAAATGCCATGAGAATGTATCAGAATTACGACCTATAGCTTGTTGCACAATCTTGTACAAATGCATCACTAAGTTGATTAGTGAATGACTCAATATGATTCTGCCTGAGGTGGTCTCAGTTAGCCAGGGAGCTTTTGTAGCAGGAAGAAGCATTATCCATAATGTACTCATATGCCAAGACCTAGTCAAGCTCTATAAAAGGAAGATTACTAGGGCTAGCTGCATGATGAAATTGGACCTAAAGAAGGCATATGATACGATTAGTTGGGATTTTATCAAACAAATGCTCACTAGAGTAGGGTTTCCTTGTGAATTTGTTGATAAAATCATGATGTGCATTACAACTCCCATGTTTTCCAGCATGATTAATGAATCCTTGTATGCTTTTTTTAAGGCTCGGAGGGGCTAGAGACAAGGAAACCCTATGTCTCCACTCATTTTTTCCCTGTGTATGGATTACTTGGATAGAATCCTCTGTTTTGTTAGTGAGCAACAGGGATTCAAATTCCATAGTATGTTCAAAAAAACTAAAGCTGACCCATTTGAGCTTTGCTGATGACCTATTGTTATTCTGTCATGGTGATTTTAGGTCAATCTATACTCTACTTCAAGGTGTCCAGATGTTCTTTAATGCATCTGGGTTAGAGGTGAATAAAAACAAGTATGAAGTTTATTATGCTAAGGTGCATGAAACTGATATACAAAGGGTAACTGATGTTAGTGGGTTTTCTCCTGGTGTTCTGCCTTTCAAATACCTGGGGGTAACAATTTCCTCCCTTAAAATGAAGCATAGAGATTGTCATGAGCTGGTGAATAAAATGGTGGGGAGAATTCGTGCTTGGAGTTCTAGGAACTTGTCTTTTGCTGCTCGAAGCCAATTGTTTAATAGTGTTCTAATGAGCACCCATGTCTATTGGGGGTAAATATTCATTCTCCCTCAAAGTGTTTAAATGATATCAACAACATCTGTAGATGCTTCCGGTGGACTGGCTCATATAATGATAGTAAGCCAGGTGCTGTAAGTTGGGAGGATATATGTAAAGCAAAAAATGCAGGAGGGTTAGGCTTCTGAGATATTCAATTATGGAACATGGTGGCAGTGAGTAAACTGGCTTCGTGTGTGGCGCAAAAGAAAGATAACCTCTAGGGTTAAATGGGTGAGCTGCATATATATTAAGGAGTCCCCTTGGGACACATATGAAGCTCCAGCTACAGCTAGTTGGGCCTGGAAACACATATGCAGAGTAAAAAATGTGTTAAATGGTAACTGATGGGAAGTCAATGGTTAAGCTGTAATTCTTCTAGCATAAAAAAGTATTACAATGAAGCTCATGCATCCACAAAACACCAGCAATGGAGCTATTGTGTTTGGAATAGATTGACCATCCCTAAACATAGATTCATAATGTGGATGGATGTGAAGGATAGACTTAAAATCAATGCTAGACTGAAGAAGATGAACATAAGTGACAATGATAGCTGTCAAATCTGTGCTCAGCATGTTGAAGACATTCCACACTTATTCTTTGGTTGTGAGTTTAGTGTCAGGTGCATAATGAAGATTGCAGATTGGCTAGGAATTGGATAGAATACAAGGAACTTACTGCAGGCCTGCAGGTGGTTTCGTAGTAGATATATATAAAGGCTCGAGGTTCAGAAGACAGGTGAGTATAGCTGCTGTAGCAGCTACTGTTTATATGATCTAGTGTACTAGGAACACAGCTTACTGGGAGAAAGTAGTTAACTCTATTGATACCACTGTTAAACACATCAAATTCATTGTAAAAAATAGAGTTATACAGCTTATAGGAAGAAAAGTTAAAGATGTGGATAGGAAGTGGATTGAAGAATTGTAAGTAACTGGGCCTGTCCAGTTTTGGTTTGTGGGGGTGGCTGCTTGGCTCCTCCTTTAGGTGTATTGTCTGCTTGGTTAATGTTACTTCTTAATTACCAAAAAAAAAAAAATTGATCTAGACTCTTATATTTTCCATTAGTCTATAAGGATGTTGTCTTGGCTTAATCTTTGAGTTCAAATAGTTATTTGGAAATTAACATTAAAAAAAATTCTAAGAAAAATATTATAAGATGTCATTGTAAAATGATCTCGTTTTACAATGTGCCTTTATTTCCCTAAATAGGGGTGAAAGAAAAAAAATAGTCATTAAACAACAAATTTAAAAATTTCAATAGTCAAAGTTATTTGTTGGGGCCCTAGATTAATACTTTGCCCCGAATCTCCAAAATGTCATCCATTGTCAATTTATAGCATCTAAAAAGAGATGAAAGAATTATGCTATAACTAACTATAATTAAAATAATTAGTTGAGTATCGATCAAACGACTTATTCCGGGTCATGGTTAACCATCCAAACTAATACACTTTCTCCATTTTGAAATAAGTGAGATATGTGAGTGATTTTTGAAATAAGTATTTCATTTATTTTGAAATGGAGGAAGAATGAAAAATGTTTGAGTAACCCCTAGAGTTGTCAACCGTGCTCTTAGACACATTAGAATATGATATTAATTATATGTATGTAATAAATGATGGGACAAGTGATATAAAAATAATTTTAAATTTGTTCCTAAAGAACCAATGAAAATTCAAAAATAAAAGAGATGACAACCATTTAATCAATCTTCGAGTAAGTATATATAGTGGATGTACGGAACTAATAAGTATATATTGATGCTGAAGAGTGGAGATAATATAAACAAATATAGAATTAAATCTCACGATGACTACAAACTAATCGATCAAGTGAAAATGAAAAGGGGCAAAGTGCATCTATAGTGAGTTAGTGACTAGTGCATGCTTATTATTATATGTATTATTTGCTGCACTTGCATGCATCTCCAAATTAAAGTCCAAACTAACCATTTAATCCTTCTATAAATACTACCCTTCTTCATCCACTAACTCTCAACCCCAACATCCCTTAAGGCTCAAACAGCTAATACACCCAGCAAACTAAAACATCCATGGCTTCCATTTTCCTGAAATCAACCACCACTCTCATCCTAATTTTCTCTGCATTTTGTATTGCCACAGCCATTATCCTAGATACAGATGGCGATGCACTAAGGAATGGTGGACAATACTACATCCTCCCACAGAGCATAGGCTTTGGGGGCGGCCTCACTTTAAAATCGAAATCCGGTTACTCACCTTGCCCACTCTATATAACCCGAGAAAACGATGAAACGTCTCCTGGCATCCCCGTCACTATCGCTTCCCCTGCCAGAATAGCAATCATCACATCCTCTTTGCCAATCAGCATAGTCTTCAACGACATTCCCAACATTTGTATGCAGCCATTAGGGTGGCAGGTGATTCCCGATGGAACAACGGGCCAGTCATACGTCGCAACAGGTGGTAGTGGCATTCCCTTTAATCCGACTGAGACTTTCAGTATTGAGCAGATTGGGGATAATAATGTGTATAAAATAAGTAATAAAGCCGGATCTGGTGAAGCAAGAGATGTTGGTTTCTTTGAGAAAGATGGGCTTCTGGGAATCACTAATGATATTCCTCTTCCTATTGTCTTCAGGAAAGCTTTTGATGTTCTATCCATGGTCTAGTCTCTAGAGTCTAGACTTGCGAGTTGTGATGGACTTTATATTTCATGCATTGACGATGAATAAATCCTTCCGTTAAATGATCGGAGGATATATCCCTCTTCTTGTTGTGACTGGTGTGTATGGAGGGGTATATTTAATTTCTATCATATTGCGTGACTCTTTGTACCTCTTGAAAGTTAATAAGTGGTTGTTGAGTTACGTTAGAGCAATATGATTCAATTGTTTAAGATATCTAATGACATTTAGTATGGAATAAATTAGTAAAACAAAATAAATACTTCCTCCGTAATAGAAAAAATGCAACAATTGAATATTTTATTATTACGGAAGAATTATATCATTTTATTTACAATTTGCAGTGATTGTACGTGAAATTTTGAAGATACTAATCTTAGATAATCTTAGTAATAGGATTTATAATTTTAGCGTCCAACAAGTATACACTTCAATCAGATACCATTTATAGTCATTGAAGACTTTTCCTAGATAATTGAGCTCAAACAAAACTCATTTTTAGTGAAATTATGAAATCTATGTATCAAAGCTAACAACTTAATATTTACTCTATTAAGAAATAAGTAGAACACTTTGAGTTTCACGTTTTAAAACGTACAACTTTGATCACTAATATTTCTAATTATGTGAAAGTTATTAAAAGTGGATATTATGCCAATATTCATTGAAAAAATCCAATAATATTTCATGTGATTATTCTATTTTCTATATATTTGTAAACAAAATACTATCAAAATGATGAGGTGAATGAATAGGGCAAATTAAAAAGTCAAATTATTGCACTTAAAACAAAATAGAGAAGTATAGCTTCTATCCAACTAATATTTAAGTATCCTAGAAAAACCTAATATTTATTGATCATAAAAACCAATATTTAATAATCATGTACAACATTCAAAAATTATTCACATCTTCATGAGAAATCTTGAGAAAGTAAATTGTGTAGAATATAGAATCAGGGTTGAAAGCTTGAGTTCTCATTGATTCATCTCACAATATATATGACACATATTAGGAAACCTAACAAAGATACAACTCTATCTTTAGGCAACTTCTTATAATACACATCTCTACACCCTCCCTCAAGTTGGAGCATGTGTAAGATAAAAAAAAAAAGGCCAACTTGGACCAAAGAAAATCAAATTGTGTCTTGCCTAGGGCTTTAGTGAAGATATCAGCTAATTGAGCTTTCGTAGAGACATAGGAAGGCTCAATTAGACCATCAATAATAGCATCACAAATAAAATGACAATCAACTATAATATATTTTGTGCGCTCATGAAAAACCATTCCATTATGAACACCTAAACTAAGAAACAAACCCATCAACCAATTCAATTCACGAGTAATGACATCCATAGATCGATATTCAGCTTCCGCAGAATAACGAGAAACAATTTATTGCTTCTTAGCTTTCAAGAAATAGGAGAATGACCCAAGAAAACAATCCCACATGTCAAAGAACGACGAGTTACAGGATAAGCTGCCCAATCGGTATCACACCAACCTTGAAGAGAGAGAACTTGTCGGCACATAGTAAGAGGCCTTGACCCTGCAAGCCTTTCAAAAACCTGACCACCCGTAAATATTTATAATCACGATAATTTGTACTTCTTCGTTTCGTTTTAAATGCGACAAATGGATATTATTGTGAGATATAAAATATTTATTGTTGCACTGGAAACGAAACGGATGAAGTACATATTATTTGGTTGATTATCACTGTTTCCCAAAAAACATTAATAATTATTCTTGTATTATTATTTATTATTTAAACATTGTTATCTAGCTAATCGACATATTTATCTTTGTAGTTCAAAGTACCATGTGATTCTAATGTTGAATAATTTATACTTTAGCTAAATAGGTTATTGTAGGAACTTACATGCATAATGCGGAAAAACCAAGTATCATATACTTGAACATCTATCCCAAGATCATTGCATAAACTAGTATGAATCAAACATTAGTATAGAAATATACCTCTTGATATGTGAATTCCTTTGCCCATCACAATCTTTTAGTGGAGATCCTTTTAGAACGTCAAGCGTCGTTCCTCTAGTATTGGTCCACGAACAACACTTGGATCACCACGTATGCCAGTACGGAAGAGAGAAAAACACTCTCTTACTTTTAGAGGTGAAAGCCGAAAATGGGTGTGAGGAAAACTAAGAGAAAAATCTGATTTTTCTCACTAGAAGATGATGTAAAAGATACTCACTATGTAACTCATAATACTAGTATATAGAGAGGTTACAAGTGAGAATTCATGAGGTATTATTGGCTTCATAATGTCATATATTATGAGATTAATAAACTCATAAGTTACATGCCTTTCCACCCACCATAAAACCGTCCAACCTATTTCACAAATGGATTTGGGTAATATCCAAGTGTCATTACTTGTATGACCTCATAGGACTCGATAATACTAGTAGTTGGCCCAACCACATTAGTCCAACAAATCACAATTAACTTCTAGCAAAACATTGTGATCACCTAATATTAGTGAATATATTATCTCCAGAATTTATCCTAATATTATTTAGTTTATTACACTTGATCAAGGACAAAATCCTTCAGTTATGTCATAGTTAATCACAATATTATCTTAGAGTAATCCTGGCTAGATTATAAAGCTCGATAAGTCGAACTATTTCTTAATATATTACTCCCTCCGTCCCACAATATAGTGCTTGCATTCCTCTTTGGGTGTCCCAAAATGTTGTGCCTATTTCTTTTTTATCAATTTGTTTGGACTAAATTATCCTTCATTTCTACATAAAACTTTCCAAAATACCCCTACTTTCTTTTAAAATATGTGCCCCTATTTATTGTTTTACACCATTCCAAGGTATATTTATTGCTCTTCCATTTTATTTTAAAGGAAAAAGAAGAAAAAAAAAATTCCAAGACAAAAATACCCAATAAACATTTACTTAAATATATATTTTTGTGAAATCCTAAAACTCTTTCCATTTTTCTTAATTCTTGTGAAAAATGAGAAGTGAACACTATATTATGAGACGGAGGGAGTACTAGTTATATCAATAATCGACAATTCGACACTCTTAGATCTAGTCTCTCTCATTGTAGTTTTGGCATCTTGTTATATTATTTAAGAGATCCTTATGCAATGAACAAAGTATACAAGACGTCTATAACCTTTATTAACATGTGAGGCACAATTGGAACCTGCCATGTATCATTTAATATGATGTTTATGTTTTCACTATCAACAAAAATATGTTTAAAGGTTTTAAACCCTTAACCTTGTATGTAATGGTATAATCAAATTACCACCAAGGCACCAAACCATAACTCTCTTTTCGTAAACAAAATCCAAATCTATTTCCTCAATCTTAAATGAAACTATATATAGAAAAAATGTTTGTCAAAAGTCTGGTGTCCTAAAAGCAAAACACCAAACTACAACTTCAACTTAAGATAAAGGGTTAACCCCTAAATTCTTTAAAAAAAAAATACTGTTAACCCCTAAATAATATATCATCTTATCTTATTATATAACGCAGGACATCACTTAACTTTACAACTATTGTATCTTTGGTAAAGCGCGTGTAACTCATTATATATATCACGGTAGAGCTGTCAAAAAATGACCTGATTTGATAACCCGACATGAATCTATAACGATATGTAACTGACTTGCATTTGAAATTTTGACAAAACAAGTCACCTACAACTTGACCTGTACCCGACCTGATAATAACTGATACCTACTCTTGACCCGATACTCTATGAGCTGAACCTGAACTGATACCTGCCCAAAAAAGATCGATAACTGAAATGATTCGACCTGACAACGATCTGAATTCGATTCGACACCTGACCTGATTAGGACCTGAAACTAATTATAACTCGACGTAACTTGTTATTAACCCGACCTGTTGCGACCCGATACATGATTTTACTAGACCTGTTGCGACCCAGTACATTATTTTACCCAACTTGTTGCTACATGTTACCCAATTTTAACCCAACTTGTTGGTACATGTTACACAATTTACCTAACTTGTTGCTACATGTTACCTAATTTACCCAACTTGTTGCTACATGTTACCTAATTTTACCCGAATTGTTGTTACATTTTACCCAATTTTACCCGACCTGCTACATGTCATTGACTTCACCACATAGTAAATATAATTCAATAAACTAACACTACTATAAAAAGGCATATAACTAGATGAACTATTCAAGCATTGATTTTGAATGAAATCTTAAATAATGATACAAATTTTAAGCAGCGCCACACAAAATTCATGGCCTGTTCCGTCCTCAAAGCGACCTGAAAGTGAACTGAAACCAATTATGGTACAACCCGATAACTACGAACCTGAAGCCGACTCGTACCCAACCTAAACCGTTATTGTCCTGACCTGATAAGCATCCGACCTACGCATGACCTGAACCTGAAAGCACCCACTACAAACCTGCAATAAACCTGATCCGACACCACATGATCATGAAAGATGACCTGTCCCGAAATTGACCGTGTCGAACCCGACCAAACCTAAAATAAGAAATAAACCGAGACAGACCTGCCTGAACTACGATCGTTCTGAACCTGCATCTGACCTGTTTGATTTATTGACCTGATACGACCTGACCGAACATGACCTGAAACCTAAGATGACCCAACCTTAACCCAACTCGAGTAACTGACTTGACAACTCTATATCACGGGATATAATGTGTGTTCATCATTCCTCATCCATAGCTCGCGCCACCACAAACAACCAGTCACCAAATCCAAAAACAATGTACTTCCTCCGTAATAAGGAAAAATGCAACATTTGTCATTTGGACCGTATCACAAAAAATGCAACATTTAAAACTTACTAATTTTAGTAAAAAAAATTCAACATATTTACAACAATGCCATTACTAAAAAATCCTAAATTATCATTACCACTTAATGATTCCCACCATAATTACACAACTAATTTATCCATCTCCTCCCAAAATCGAAAATCAAGCCGCAACCTTCAACTACCCCCACCCCCCATTTAAGATCTGCAATAATTTCCCCCAACTTCCCATATCAGAACCTTAAAATATTCCCCCCTTTAACCTACCCTAGATTTCCCGAAAATGTCAAACCCTAGTCTCTTTTCTTATCCCTCAATCGGCGAATTCTTTCTCTCCTTCTCCTCTCCATCTCACACTGTTGTTGTTTCACATAATTCTTCGCTGAACACTGTGAACCTTGAGCCCCTTAGAACAGTACTAGCAATGGAAAAAGATCCCAATAGGAAAAATCTCCTGAATCTGTGTGTTCAACTTTTTAAAGCATCGCATTGGACGCACTTCACTCGTATGTACGAAAGTGGCGAGGCTGCAGAGCGGTTGAGTTCCGAAGTGGTTGCGGCTTTAGGGTTGCGATTGACAGCATCAATGAGGCAAAGAAGTTTGAGTGGAATGTGCTTTGCCTGTGGTTGGTCAGTTAAAATTTGAGTTTAGGGAGTGTAGATTTAGAGGAAAAGGCAAGAAAGCGAAACTTGAGTCCCTAAAATCGATGCCTACTTGATTTTTTAAGTCTTCATACTTGCACAAAACTAGAGGCGTTGGGGGTGAAAATTGTTGAAACTTCTTCACGGTTAAGGACAAGGAAAGGGTAAAAATTTTGGAATCAAGTAACGATTCCACCATTCAAATTTAAGGATCTATGGCTAAATCTAATTCCGTGGTTTATGATTCTGGTTATAGAGATCATAATCCTATTTATATACTGTCATCTAATGATGAGTCCCCCAACAAATTAGAGACTATCTGATTTACTTTGCCTCAGGAACCTAGATAAGTTTAAGGTTGATCTGTAACATTCATCCTACTTTTTTGTTGTTTTTGTTCGTTTTTTTTTTTTGTAAATTGTTGTTTGTGATATTTTCATGTGGGTATTCATGTGTTGAGTTGCTGTGGTAATTATGTAAATGTGGGCGTGTATGATGGGTCGCATTCAATATGATTTGTATGTGGGATTATGTTTATATTGCTCTATAATTATGCATTTTGTTGGTCTCGGATGATAAATTTTGTTGTGGCTGTTGGATTAGATTGAAGGATGAATTTTGTTGAATGTTAGATTCATTTGGGTTGTTGTTGGCTTTTTTTGTTCTTGCTGTTGGATGGCTGGTTGTTGCTGTTGGATTATTTTTTGTTATGATGTTGGAATAATTTGTGTGGCTGTTGGATTATTATCTGTTATGATGTTGGAATAATTTGAGTGGCTGTTGGATTATTATTTGTGATGGTGTTGGATACATATTTGTTGCTGTTGGATATTTATTTGTGATGATGTTGAATTTTCATGTGGATGTTGGATTTTTAGTTGTGATGGATTAGAGGATAGAATTTGTTGGATGTTGGATTATTATTGATTGTTGTTGTCACGGCTGGGTTAGATTGGTGGATTGAATATGTTAGTCATATGTTATTGTTGGGGTTTGATTTCTTGCTGTTACTTTTGCATATTTTCATGTATGTGCCCCCTATGTATGAGTCCCTATCCTTTAAGTTGAAGAAGTCATTGTTCGATGATATTGTGTATGTGTGTGTGCGCGTGTAAGAATACAACCTCAATAACCATAGGGAGACGTTTTGCACTTTGGTGTCCCTGTCCTTTTGTTGGTTTGATTCATGTATGTCCTAATGTCCAAATGATGAAGGGACTCAACACAATTAGTTATGATGTTTGAATTTCTCCGTTTGCAAGAATGGACATATGCTGGTGCTTCACCATTGACATTAGTCCTTGTTGTGAACATTGAGGTAACAAACATCATAAACGTCTTTGTGAAAATCCCTAAACCTAATGGACCTAAGGTTATGAAATGATGAGACTTATGAAAACATTAAGCATGGATTCAATAGGATTATAACAACACATTATTTTCCAACCATTGAGTCCCAATAACAATCGACAAACATAGACATAAGATACCTTCCATTAAAGTTCAATATTTACAATTAAGATCAACAAAATAAGTGTAACTAGTGACTACCATCACATAACTACAAAAAGGACCTTCTAACCACTACAGTTAACCTGACAAAAAGGAATGTTTAACTTGGAGGCTTAAAGTCTAGGTAAGTGAACAAAAAGGGGCTTACACAATTTAACTTAACCTTCATCAAAAGTGGTTAAACGGGGGAATCATCTTAATGCTTCACTTAATCTACAACAACTTCTATGTCTTCCTCTATTGCTTCTGAAATATCAGTTGTCAATATATTAAGATATGCAATATCCTCGTCAATGTCTTCTTGTTCAACTCAACATTCTCCTTTAGTAACCCCAACCTTTCTAACCTAGCTAGCCTGGATTCTTGTAATTGTTCCCTCCCTTGACCATGAGAGCTTCTACCATTAATGTGGTAAATGAATCCACGTGTACCTAATGAGATTGGGAGCAAAGTTTACAAATGCTAGACTGACTTGCTTAATCAACTCATCCAAATTTTTAGGAAATGATTGGTATTGAAAACTTTGAAAAGCCCTAAAAAGAGCTAAATCTTGGATGTTGAAATCAGGAGACTCTGGTGGTTGGAAAATTAAGTGAATGTTAAACCCATTTTGGCTTGTTGCATTTCTAAATTGTGCATCATAATCACTTAGGTGTGCTCTTGCATTATCTTGTTGAATGAAGATGTCCCTGCACATCCCTTCTGTCCATTTCCTCATGATGGTTGGTAGAACATTTTTGAGCAGCATATCTCTGATCATAACCTTAGTAACATTTAGTATTGTCTTGGTTTCGAGTGTCCCAACTTCTCTGTTTTTGCTTCTCTTCTTTGCTCTTTGCGTGAACACAAATTGGAAAATTCAAAATTTGTCATCATGTATCATCACACCATGGTCATTAAATAAGGGCCTTGATTTAACACCCATGAACAATGCCTTGATCTTATAATACCTTTTTGACATGCATACTCTATATGGATCAATTTCTAATAGTAGCAGATAAAACCTTCTCTTATCAGGGTTTAAGTAAAACCATTTTTCATCAATATGAACAATGTTGTTCATAAAAATTTCACTAACTTCTAATCATACAAAAAGAAAGTTGATGGTTTTTCTCTCATGCCTTTTCTCTCGGCGTAGGATAAGAGAACCTTCTCTTAACTTGCGATGTAGCCATGTCAGGGAGATCCAAAGTGAAATCAAAGAATAATAATGGGAAATTATCTAGAAATCAAATGAAGCAGAAAGGACCTATGAGTCCAATTTTGGGGCAGAAGCATAAATCATTGGCAGAGCTTCATGGTATTGCAACAATGGCGATTCAAACCCCCTAAGTTTGAGGCACCATTATCACCTGAGTGTTCGTTGAGAGAACTACAACACTAATCAAGGGAGAAGGTGAAGCTTCTCGAGTGGCTTACTCTAATGAAGAAGACGTGGACTCGCATGGAAGCCATTGATGAACGTAATTTCCAAACTCGTAAATTATTGCCTGAGTTTGAGAAAGTGCATCAGAATAATTCAACTGATAATAGAATTGCCATTGAATTTGATTTAGAGGATGTTCAAGAAGAAATTGATTACTGTAATTCATCTCTTATTTGTTATGTATTGGGGGCTAACCCACCATTTCCAATTATTGATGGGTTCTTGAGACGTATTTGGACAAAGAAAGGGGTTGATAAAATTGTGGTTGTCCATAAAGGAATTTTTATAGTCATATTCCATAATCTTGAACAAAGAGATGCAATCTCGAATGACGATTTTCTGTTTTTTGATAGAAAACCCCTTATAGTTAAGAAATGGAACTCTGAGTTGAATGTTCAGAAAGAAGATGTTTAAACAGTGTCAATTTGGGTTCAATTACCATCTATTGACTTGAAATATGGAGAAAAATGTCTATTCAAGTTGGTCGCTGGAATTGGGAAGCCTTTAAAACTAGATCAGGCTACAAGCTAGAAAGATAGGCTAGAGTTTGCTAGGAAAATGGTGGAGGCTACCATGAATAAGGAATTTCTAGATTTCATTACTTTTGAGAATGAAAAGGGTATGGTAATGACACAACCTGTGAAGTATGAGTGGAAACCTATTCAATGTGAGAGTTGTAAAGGTATTGGACATGTAATAAAGGACTGTAAGATACAACAAAAGAAGGTTATCACTAGGCAACGGATGCCAAAGCAAAAAAAGCCTATGGTTGATGGTGATGGGTTCCAAATGGCTGTAAAGCAACTGGTTACAATAGAAAACTCTTTGGCAATGTTGAAGGAGAGCATGAAGGTGCAGGACACACGAAAAGAGGGAGAACATGGTGAAATGGGGGAGGAGAACATTGAGAAGAATGAAATAATGGAGGTGCAGATAGCACAAAATGAGTTTGAACATGGTGAGGTCGAGGAGCCCCCTACTGTGAATGGATAATATTGTCAGTTGGAACATAAGGAGACTAAACAACATGAGAAAGCAAGTAGTGAAGTGAGGAATTTTCTAATAACTCACAACATTAAGCTGTTTAGTTTCCTTGAAACAAAGATAAAAGCTCCATCTCTTAGATTCTTTTATCTTTATGTTTGCCCTGGATGGTGCATTACTTCAAATAGTCAGTGGCATGGCAATGGCAGGATTGTGTTAGGGTGGCATCCTAGTTTATTCCATGTGAATGTGTTAATGTGTACAAGTCAAATTATTCATATTGAGGATGAGGTTATAAGTGGTGGAAAGAAATTCAAATGCACATTCACCTATGGCTTCAATGAGATAAATGGAAGGGAATAAACGTGGAGGGATCTAAGCAGCCTTGCAATTAATGATGATCCTTGGTGATTTTAATGCTCTCATGAGCATAGATGACAGACTTGGTCAACTAGTGAGAACCAGAGAGGCAGTAGACATGAAGGCATGTATGGATCATTGTAATATGATGGAGGTAAAGGTTTATGGGCAGTTTTTCACATGGAATAATAAGCATGAAGGAAGAAGTAGCGCATTCTGCAAGCTGGACAGAATTCTTGGGAATGATAGTTGGATCACTGAATGGCCACATACTGAAGTAACTATTCTTTCTGAGGGAGAATTTGACCATTGCCCTTTGGTGATCAGATCCTTTGTGAATGAATCTAGAAAGAAACCATTTAGATTCTTTAATATGTGGTGCAAGGCTGAGCAATTTCATGATATTGTCGGTCAAGGTTGGCAAAATCCCATTCATGGCACCAAGATGTATAAGATAGTGGGGAAATTAAAAATGTTGAAGAAAGAGCGAAAATGTTTAATTGGCTCCAAATTTGGTGATGTCTCTAAGCAGAATGTGGCCAAATACAATAAAATGCTTGCAGCACATCATGCTTTTCATAGCAACCCTGAAGTTTGATGATTAGGACTCAGGAAAAGGAAGCTAGTGAGGAGTATGTCCTAGCTCACAGGTAAAGATTGAGTCGTCTGATTTTGTCGTCCAAATCCATAAACAAGAAATATATTACCGGCCAAAATAGGCCCAACTCTAGAATGTGCCGAAAAAGGAATGCTATCGGTTCTAGCATCAAGTCTAACTCTTATATGGTCGGGATTATTCGACAAAGAAGATGACATTTTTATTGATTTTCTAAAGAAAAATAAAGAATAAAGGAGAACAAAGAAAAAAAAGGGGATACCTGACAAGCTACTCGAACGATCGGTGAAGGTAGCGGAAGCTGGACGAGCTCACTCTCTCTCTAGAAATTCGGAAGAAAGGCAGAGTCTCCCTCTCTAAGAAAATTTTTTTCAAGGTGTGAAATGACTTCAAAAAGAACAAAAGCTCATATATATAGAGGGGTGAAAAAGCTTGCTATCCAGGTAAACATGATCGTTGAGTTCAAAATCTATCAAAAAGTAACCGATTAAACCGCCGAAGTGGCGCGTTTTGCCATTTTTTGAAAAGCAATGTAGTTCCCTTGAAGTAAAAGAGTTTGCAAACCTTCTTGGCGCCAACTAGTAAAATCCCCTTTTAGGGGAAAATGTTGTAGCCTGGAAATTAGTGGCTCTCCAAGGAACACGTGGATCCATCTGGAGCGTCCACATGTCTCCTATCTAAAAGGGAAGTACACGAAAAAAAACGATGGCTGAAGTACTGATTTCCACTAAAGGAAACTACCAGCCCACCTTTTTTTGGCCTGACATAATAACCGTGCCAAAATCTCAAAGAATGGCTGCATATGATTGGTTGACGTGTACTTCCCTATCATTGTCTGCCACGTCTCAAGCTCTGATTGCCTAGAGAATCAGGTGCCCTGAAATTAGGGTGACCTCAAAGTACACCAATCATACCCCAAACACTATAAATAGTCCTTGATGTCAGCTCTCAAACGTGCTTCTTATTCAAGCAAAATAGAGGATCGTTAAAATCGTTTTTCAGAAACCTTAACTTACTAGAAATCTGTGTCGTACACTGTGCTATGCAGATCCGTTTTCATCTCCCAAAATTTCCAAAACTAAATATGAAAACATAAGTTCTTATTCTAATTTTCTATCCCTTATATAGATTATCAACTAAATAAAAATGATTCTCGAGTATATGGTTATCTTCTTGAATAAATTTTATTCCTAAAATTAAGGGGTAAAATTTTTTCTTTTCCAAAATCATATTTTTTCTTTTATAAATTAAAACTGATTTTTTTCTTTCCTTATAAGAGATTCCTCCGATCCATATCTTATGCCAACTATTAAACAGATTTTAAATCAAGTTTAATTCAAACATCTTTATCAAAATAATTTTCTTTAAAAATCAGTTATTCTTAAAAATCTCTTTTTTGTTTTTTCGAAATTCTTTATCAAAATATTTTTTCTTAAAAATCAGATTTTTTAAAACTCCTTTTTTTCCGATAATATTTTTAAAGAAACGTTTTCTTTAAAATCAGTTTTTACAAAACTCTTTATCCGAATATCTTTATAAAAATATTTTCCTTTCAAAACTTATTTTCGAAATTAGAAACTCTCTTTTTATATAGAAACATGAAATTAATATAATTACCTATTTTCTAGTTTATCATCCTAATTTCATATTTCTAGTTTAGCATAAAATTCCAATAAGTTAATTATATAGCATAAACATGAGTAAGAATATAACTAGACCTAAGCTTCAATATCTTCAAGTTCTTGAGCTTTCATGAACATTTAATCTTGATAGCTTTCTTAGATCAGCGTTACATACATTCATGTTATAGCACAAAGTATTTATCATCGTCAAAACAACATTGACTTAGAGTCACAATAAATTCCCTCTTTTTGATTATAACAAACAAATAATACCTCCCCCTAAAAATATGCACCGTTACTCACATTAGGGAAAGTAACACAACATCATTCACATATATTTACAAGTAACATGGTAATCAAGATAATTTCATTCATTAGTCTAAGTATTAAATCCATCTTCCTCCTTTTGATATTATCAAAAAGGAGAGCATTAACATATTTAGCGAGTGAAAGGGAGATATATAGTAAGAAAAATAATGCAAGTAGCTCAAGCAATAAATATTAAGGATGTTGGTGCTACGTCATAATCGAACTCACAATCCGAAGTCATTAAGCAAAAAAAATCCAACTCACAATCCGAAGTTATGAAGCAAGAAATAACCATGAAGGATAATGGTTGATAGCTAAGGATGTAAGATAAAGATAGGGAATACAAACTTGAAGATTTTAAATGGCAATTGGCTCAACAAGTGCTTACACCCTTTTTTTTTTCAGATTTTCAACTTCCGCAAATAAACATCGCAAGACTTTCTTCACTGTGGCATTGAACAATGTTTACTATGCCATGGAACACTTTATTCCCTTTCCAAAATATAACTAATTTTCGCATATACTGGAATCCAAAATGATGATCTTCAAAACTTTGATAATGTTTTTTTTTCATCTGTGACTTGAACTCTAAGATTTATCTAACACAAGTGTCTTACTCTCCTTTTCTTCTTCTTCTTTTCTTTTTCTTCTTTTCTTTTCTATCTTCTCTTCTATTTTTTTTTTAAAAGAGAGTCAGGCCATACAATATTACTATAGCCAATCAATAAGAGATCAAAGGCGAAATAAGTTAATTCGAAACTCATTTTCTTTTAGATACATCTCTTGGTTATGTGCCTTGTACAATGTGAAGCAGTGATTTCATTCTTTCACGCATTAGTGTTTCTTCCAACCTTTTCATGCTCCCTTTAACTGTTGTGTCTCAATATGTCTTTGCTCCATATACCATGAATCAAGATTAAAAGTACTTGTTGAACTTTGGATCAACGTGTGAGGAAAAGAAGGATAATAATAGGGACATGAAGATAAGGTGGGATATATGGAAGAAAGAAATAATGAGGCACAAATGTCAAGCTCTTAAATAAAAAATTAGAATATTGGGCTAAAGATCAAGCTTGCTATATGAGAAAGAATTTGCATTTTATAGCTCAAAATTTGGCAACTTAAGATCATATAGCTCATTAGTTCGGCAACTTAGGATCATGACATTAGGACAGCATGATTAGACCATTACGAGTCCTTTTTTATTACAAGTAAAGCTTTACTCACAAAACTTTACAAAAACAAGCATTAACACTCTGATTAACATATTTAAAGGAAGACAACGGGCTTAATACTCAAGTAATTTCCAAAAATTTATCCCAACGTCATGAATAAAACATTTATGCATGAAATTAAACATAATTACCTTGATCACACAATTGAGATATGCTTGACAAATTATTTTTCAAACCACTTACCAACATCACATTCTTTGTGGAGTGTGTTAGGGACTTATCAACGTTTCGAATACCAATTATTTATCCCTTTTTGTTATCGCCAAATGTAACACACCCTCCATGGTAGGCTACTAGTAAGAGGAATTGAAATTTATCACTAGTCATATGTCTTGAGCAGCCATTTTCGAGATACTATAGGCTGCTTCCTCTCACGTTTTCCTGCAAAAAGATCACTTGTTAATTTAGGAATCCATATCTGCTTGGGTCCCTTTGTTTTTTGTTGAGCTTCTAACAAGTCTTTTCTAACCCATACTTGATTTATGGTCTTTATATTTTTTGCAACGCTATTTTTCTTGATATTATAGTTATCCATAAGGTGTCCATTTTTACCATTGAAGTTGCAATTCAAACATTCAGGTAGAGCAACATATTTTCTTTTACGAAAGTCTCTTTTAAAATTATTGGCATTGTGCCTTGCATATTGTCTCTAGTCAATATATTCTAAAACCAATTTTGTTTTAATTGCTAGTTGTACTGGACATATACTCTAGGGCTTTTTTTTATCAACGGACCATTTTTCATATATTTTTCGAGCAATAGTTAATTGTGATTCCAATAAATCAACAGAATTGTTTAGATCACTATTTTTTTTTTTCTTGACATTTCTAATTCTCTTTTTACCTTTTCAAGTTCATCAATTAACTTAGCATCACAAGGTAGCATTAGTGGAACACTTCTGGACCTTTGTCTTGATTCCTTTAACTCAGTTAGCTCAATTTTTAAAGTTTCAATTTGTTTTTCAAGACCCGAATTTTTAGCTTCCAGCACAATGTATGGCACATTGTTGTTCAAAAATTCTATTGCGAGAGACTTACCTCACTGTTTTCAGTTTCATCTTGGGAGTTCGAACTTTTCGCCATTAGACACACGTGAGAGTCGTCTTGGCACTGTGCACTTCTCTATGATGTCTGTACAGCATTCAGAAATAATTTTGGTTCATGGCACTGTGCCTCTGACTGTTCCTCATCAGAATCTGAATCTCCCCGAACGACAACTATCATAGCCTTTTTTAATTTTTTCTTGGATTGCTTCCTTCTTTCTATAGGCTTCTTATCATCCCATAAGGGACATTTCTTTATCCTATGATCCTACTCACTACACTTGAAGCAACCAGAATCATTAGCATTTTTCTTAAAGTTAGAGGTAGTGCTCTTACCTTTGAAATTTTCATCTTTTCTCGGATTGTTCTTTTTGTTCTTTTTGAGAAATTTTTAAAATCTCCTTATAAGAAAATCAGTATCATCATCGCTATCACTATTTTCAATTTCTAATTCAGTTCTCAAAGCTAGACCTTTATTTTTCGATTCATTACTTTTATAATCTAAAACAAGTGCATGAGTCATTAATGACCCAATAAGTTGTTCTACTGAATGTTTAGTCAAGTCTTTAGCTTCTTGAATAGCGGCTATTTTTGGGAGACATCGATTTGTTAAACTTCTTAACACCTTCCTCCGTAAATCTTAAAAAGTATATGTTTTTCCTAGATAACATAATTCATTAGTGATTAATGTGAATCGGGTGAACATCTCTTTAATAGGTTCTTCCTTATTAATAGTAAACAATTCATATTGTTACACAAGTAAATCAATTCGAAATTGTTTACCTCATTCGTACCTTTGTGGGCCAATTCTAAAGTATCCCATATCTCCTTTGCTGTAGAGCATGCCCAGATCCTTAAGTATTCATCAGGTGCAATTCGATATTGGAGAATACTTATAGCTTTGAAGTTTTTTTAGGCTTTTGCATAGTCAACTGAATCGTAGTCGACTTCATCCTTGTCGACCATCTTTCCTTTAGCATTTTTGGCTTGGATAAGGATTGATCCTTTTCTTATGACTTTCCAGCATTCATAGTCCGACCCTTGGATGTAGATTTGCATACTAGTCTTCCACCACCCATAATCTTTTCCGTCAAAAATCGGACACTTTGAGTGTCTTTCTCGAGAATCGTCTTGCATGTTCATGTCTTTCTCGAGACTCATTCAAGAATAGCCTGCTTTGATACCACTTGTTGGAGTACAACGTGACACTAAAGAAAGGGCGGATTGAATTATTGAATGACAAAATCTAATCGATTTTCAAAAAAACACTCCTATGGAACGATGTCTTACACTGTGTTATTCACTCGTAAACTCTCCGATTGATATTTTTGCTCGAACTAAAATATATAAATACACGAAAACAATGAAATCAAATAATGAGAAATAGGAATTTAACATGGTTCAATCTCACCTCTGATCATACAAACTAATGTTTTATTATTTGAAGCTTAAAATACCAAACTCTTGAGTCTTGATACAATATGATTCCTCCACTACAAATTCTAGTAATGTTCCCCAACTCTTAACCTAAGTGTTGCTACTCTCTATAATATGAGAATTACATAAAGAATGATTCCTCAAAAGCATTCTTCATATTCAAGCAAAATAAAGGATAGATTCAATCATTGTTTAGAAACCTTAAGTTACTAGAACTCATGAGTACACTGTGCTATGGGGATTCATTTTCAGCTGTCAAAATATTCCGAAACTAAATCTCAAAACGTTAATTCTTATTCAGATTTTCAGTCCCTTATATAACTTATCAACTGAATAAAAATGATTCTCCAAGATATGATTATCTTCTTGAATGATTTTTATTCCTAAATTAAGGGATAAAATCTTTTCCTTTCCAAAATCAAATTTTATCTTTTATTAAAACTGATTTTTTTTTCCTTACAAGATAAGGATTCCTCCATTTCTTATGTCAACTATTAATCAGATTTTAAATCAATTTTCATCTAAAAATCTTTTTCTTTAAAAATAAGTTTTTCTTAAAACTCTTATCTTTCTTATTTTCGAAATTATTGTTTATCAAAATCTTTTTTCTTAAAAATCAGATTTTTTAAAACTCCTTTTTTTCGAAAATATTTTTTTAAAACGTTTTCTTTAAAATCAGTTTTTACAAAATTCTTTATCCGAAAATCTTTATAAAATTATTTTCCTTTTAAAACTACTTTTCGAAATTAGAAAATCCCTTTTTATATAGAAACATGAAATTAATATAATTACATATTTTCATAACTCAAGAAAATAGTTAATCATACTAATTTCATATTTCTAGTTTAGCACAAAATTCCAATAAGTTAATTATATAGCATAAACATGAGTAAGAATATAACTAGACCTAAGCTTCCATATGTTCAAGTTCTTGAGCTTTCATGAACATCAAATCTTGATAGCTTTCTTAGATTAGTGTTACATACATAAATGTTATAGCAAAAAAAATCATCATCAAAATAACATTGACTTAGCGTCACATTTAGTGAAAATGCATGCCTGGAGAGTGGGGATCATATAGGTATGCACTTGTGGAAGATGGTTGCTCAATTGTCAAAAGACTGATCATGACACTGCTCTTAGGGATACATGTATGGTGTTTTTGCATCACAGTTTGGTAATCGTCATGTTGAAAGTGATGGTATCTTTGTTTTGCTAGTGAGGCCTTTGTTTGAAGCCCTAGGTGATCAGAATAAGCAGATTCAAGGGGTGCGACAATGTTCCTGCCAGGGTCATCGATAACGTGAATGATCCTCCAGTGTCCATCTGCAAAAAGTGTTGTCAACTGATGAGTTTATCATTTTATTTGGGCTTCTGGAAAGTTTTAAACGTGTTCTAGTTGATTAAGACTCCGTTTGGTTGGATGTAAAATGATTTTTCATGTAAAACATTTTACAATGGAAAATTCAAATACAAAGCTAATTTTCCTTTGTTTGGTTCAATGTAAAAAAAGTTATCGAAAAGGGAAAAATGGAAGGGGAAGGGAGAGGATGGATAAGAGAGTAGTAAAAGGTTGCTAAGGAAGAGAGGAAAATGTGTTTTTCCTTCATTTTGAAAAGAAAATGATTTTCACCTAAAGCTCCCTTGATGGAAATTTTGGTTTACACCCCTTATTAAACCAAACAATAGAAAATGAAAGGAAACGAAAAACTCATTTTCATGGAAAATATTTTAGATCCTACAAATGGAGCTTAAGTGATAAAGCTAGATCTAGAGTATTATCCTGTATATAGGTCTCTGTTTATTGTGACTAACATAATTTCTGAAAATAATTCTCACAACTGTCCACTGCATCTCACTTCCTTTATTATACTGCTCCATCTTTTAGCGGATTATCCTTCTCAGTTCTTAGGTCCCTTTTCGACTAATTATTTGGTAAAATAGTAGAAATTAAATAAAAAAAATCAATGGAAGTTACGGATCAATGATCATGGCCTTGTAAGTTTGCACAACTATTGAAATGGGAGAAAATTCATGCTAATATTGTGTCCTGTGATTATCCAATTATCTGAGGAAAACCACTCTAATTAAGAGTGTATTCTCTCCAGCTTATTTTCAGTTCAGTTAGGTTCAGTTCAGTTAGGTTCAGTTCAATTCAGTTTAGTTCAGTTCAATTCAACTGTTTTATGCCGAAGAGAACAAATCATAAGTTATTTGTTATAAATATATATATATTTTTACTTCCCAAGTTTACACTCGTTAACATATGAATTTGCATCGAGTTGGAGGTTATTACACTGCTTACGCATTGTGAATTTATTTACTAATTAAGTGCAATATTTGAAGTCTTGATAATAGCAGATTTATTTTTGTCGCGGACCACATTTTAGAAAATCCCACTATAGTAAGTGTAGCAAATATTTAGGACGCAGGAATTCAATTAATAAATCTCTAAATTTTGTAATTTTTACGAACTATGCTGCTTCTTTTAATCTCTAACTGTTAGTATCCATTTAAGATTGAGCTTTCTGCTTTGTTTATTTTTCTTCTCTGTTTATTAGTAAGATGTATACTTGTGAATTTGGGATGTACCAAACATGTTCATCCTTCTATTTCTTTTTTGTTG
Source organism: Beta vulgaris subsp. vulgaris (assembly GCF_026745355.1). Lineage (NCBI taxonomy): Eukaryota > Viridiplantae > Streptophyta > Magnoliopsida > Caryophyllales > Amaranthaceae > Beta > Beta vulgaris. The sequence goes on along the minus strand of NC_079204.1, from coordinate 42,131,535 downwards.
GTAAAGTCTATTAATTATCTGTAATGTGCAGCGATTCGAAGACTTATCTCATTGCAATTCAAATTTGCCAAAATACATTGAAGATTAGGGGCTTGTAGTCTTGTAGGTCTTTCATATGTACATCTTGAGAAGTACTGTGAGACATTGCTTAAAAAGCCGATAGATGGTGCTATGTTCAAATCGAAAGAAAGGAATACTTGATGATTTTGATGATATTCTTACTACGATCGGGAAGGTTGTTTATTCATTTTATTAACTCTACAAATTTTGTTCAAATTTTATTACTAATTGCCAGGAATATGTCATTCTGGTTTAGATTGCTAAAATTAGATTATATTATGTCTTTATTATGATGTTTCCATTTGGCTGATGCCAGGGGATGAAATCTGACCAGTTTGACTATTCTAAATTTGTTGTTCTTCCGTTCGTTCTCCACTTTGGAAGTAAATCTTCTTCATTGATATGGTTTCTATTTCATAATCTAGTAGACTAAAGTTAATGATAACTATTGTATTGCAATGGTTTGTTAGGCGTTACATAAAGTTCAAATAAGCCTTGCGTTAAAATGCCTCCAACAAATATTGCGAGGCAATATTCTATTGTTGCCCCTAAAGCCTAAAGGTATATAGTTTTTAGAAACAATTAGGCCTTTAATTATATTTTGAGGCAAATATACATATGTTTGCCTCTAATTATATATGGGTAACTAGTTTTGGGACCCGTGCAAAAATGCACAGGAAGTGATTTGCTTAATAAAACATAATTTTCAATGAAACCAATAGCAGACAACAAATATTGTAATGAAAGAATAAGTAAAAGTTATATTAACAAACATTACAAAAATGTGTATGAAGTTATACATTTTGGAACACTTCCTTGTAAACAACATTTGTAGTTGTTTTGCACACATTATTCTCTTTATCACAAATCAGAATTTTAAGTCCTTTTTTGCTCGTGACTCGGGAAATAGCGACATATAGCTGACCATGGCTGAAAACAGGCCTCGGTAAATACAAACCGACGTGCGACAATGATTGTCCTTGACTTTTATTTATTGTCATGGCAAAACACACAGTCAAAGGAAATTGTCGTCTTTGGAATCTGATAGGAAATTTTGTTGAGTCAGACGGTGTTAGTGTCATTCGTGGGATGAATACCTTGTCACCAACATTGCTCCCTGAAATGACAGTAGCTTCAATCACTCGATTGCCTAAATGCTTGACTACCAGCCTCGTGCCATTACACAATCCAGATGTCTGATCAATATTACGAAGCAACATGATAGGCACCAACTTTTAACTTAATACTATGATTTGGCAGGCCTGAGCACTTTATTGTGTTTAAGAATTCAGTAGAATATATATCATGAGCCCCTAAGTTCCCTTCATCTTTACTAATTGCATCACAACTCAAGTAAATTTTCTCATCACCTGGAATTGTGGACAACACATGATCATTTACCTTCTCAACTATTTCATTAGTTGGAGCTAAATTGCTCTTTCTTGGAAGTATTTGGCTTCCCAAAGGTGATCAGTGAGTGAAGGGTATGTGCTGTCGACAATCGATGATATGGGGTCATCTCCACCGTCTATAAGAATATCTTCAGTGATTTCAATATCGACTTCTCCATCATTGGGCCCTCCAGCTCTGCCATCGCCAACGCTTAGTATCCATTCTGAGAAGTCCCTTATTTCATTAGCGGTAGACGAAGAAGAACATGATTGAAGTCTCATATTGCGTGTCACTTCAAAACCTTACATGAATCCCATAGAAACGAAGAGTTCAAGGTCGCAAATACTATATCTTGCCTGGTACCCTTGGGTATAACAGGCAGAATCTGTCTTAAATCACCACCAAAGACAACAACTTTACCTCCAAATGGTCGATGCAAATTATCTCGATCAACAGCTTGCATAATGTCCTTTAAACTCCTATCAAGTGCTTCAAAGCAATATTTGTGCATCATTGGTGCTTCATCCCAGATAATTAGCTTTGTTCTCATGAGCAATGCAGCTAAGTCAGAACCAGGCCTAATAGCTACACACGTAGAGTTTTCACAAACATTGAGTGGAAGCCGAACCTTGAATGGGCGGTTCGACCTTTTGGAAGAAGTAGGGACGCAATTCCACTTGATGCTACTGGCAAAACAATTTCACCCATCTTCCTAATTGCAGCACACAATGTCCTCCAAATGTATGTCTTACCCGTCCCTCCATATCCGTATACAAAAAACACACCTCCTGATTGGCCATTAACAGAGTGCATTATTTCGTTGAAAACCATTAGTTGTTCTTCGGTTAGACAGGGAAATAGTTTGTCATATTCTTGAATTAAGGAGGGTATGTCATATGAAAGCTCATCCGCTATTAGCTTATTTTGACCTTCAAACACGACTAATTCATCTGGAAATGGCATCTCACTGAATTTTCGAAGACTACTCCATTACTTTGAAGTTTAGCTTCAATATCTGCCAGTGCAAACGCTTGAATTTGTTCATCAGTTAGAGTTAAATCTGCAACGCGATAGAGAAGATTTAATATTAGATGCCTTCATATATGTCATCGTGATCTTTTTTTCGTTGCACAGTTATTAAACATGCAAGAAAGCGATAAAAAAAAGTAAGTATGCATAGTACTGTAGCATGTACCTTTGTTTTTATGAATACGACGTTGTTTATATAGAATGTCATCAGATAGTAGGTGCCATGTTTTTTCCCATATGTCTTCTGGTTTAGATAAGCTACCAGACATAAGTAACATGCAAAACAGATTCCTTAGATAATGCCCCGTTTCTCTAAAGCTTGCCTCTGTTATGGCGTCTATGTATTCCTTGTCGTCATCAAGCAGCCCCCTTGCATAGCAAGCTTCTTTGAAGGTTGGATACACTGAACCATCAACAGTTCTTATATCCTCGTAGCACGTCGGACCTTTGACAAAATTAAGGAGCGTTCTTAGATAGTATTTCTCACCAGAACCTGGAGTGACATGGTATACCCTGCCAAGTGAGAAACCTTTCGACCTAGGTGCCCATTCTCGCGTAGGTTGTTTCCAAACAAATTTTGTGGGGAACTCTACATACGTCAACTGTCTTGCTTCTTCATACTTTTGGTTGCATTCCATCCACGATAAAAACTTTGTCTTATTAACATTAGGTCTATCAAGTACATCTTCCACGTCCATCTGGTCAGTGTAGACAACCATTTGCTCCCCAGGTAGATGGAAACTCAATCTCTCAACAGCAGGGGTTCGATGGTGAATAGGAAATCCATATATCCTCCACACTGCCTCACAAGCAGATATGTAACGCAGTCGTAATACATTTTAATCTCATCAATCTTTTGTGGATCATCGCTGCTATTTTTGTTTTGATAAGCAGCAGCCGTCACTCTATCGTAACCCTTATTTATGTACTTGAACAAATACTTTATCGATCTGGATTGATTGCACCATTCAACGTTTATATGGGCACGATACTTACGAAGCAGTTGTGGATTATAAGGAACAACAAACCTATTATCAAGATGCACTCCGTTTTTCTCAACCGAGATTCCGTTATCTCTTCTTCTATAAACTGGATATCCTTCCTCATCAACCTTTGTTTCGTCAATAAATCTTTTAGGAAAATGCTTTGTGCACTTTTTTTGATCCATGCAAGGTGCATTAGTGTTGGAGGGACCACATGGACCATACTAATCATTTCCGTAACAGTCTCATATAAATCCGGATCCTCAATTGGATCTGGTAACTCAGCGCATATAATCTTGTCAATATCGCTTGCCTGTGGATATTTGTCAGCGGGGTGCAGGAAAAGAAGTATATGAGCATGCGGAAGGCCACGCTTTTGAAACTCAACTGTATAAACAACTGGAGAAAGAAGAAAATATGTATGTATCATTATTTAACAACCTTATAAGTAGACCAACTAATCTTGAATGTAGTCAATGTTTTGTAAAGTAGTATGAAATTCAATTAATTCAATAAGAATATATATTAAAATGAGAAAAAGATGTAGAAATCAGCATCATTATACGCATTTGATTTATACGTACCAGCTTTAACTCGGCCAAATATCTCATTCTCCTTTAAGTCTTTAACCAATTGGTCGAGCTTCATTTTAAAGACTCGACAGATGATATCCGGTCTGTCCTCGGGTCTAGTCCCCTTTTTTGAACGAATCTGCTTATTTCTGGCCATTTAGCATTACACGTAAAGGTTATAAACAGATCTGGATAACCATACCATCTACAAATTGCCATTGCATCCTGATAGTTCTCTCTCATGTAGCTATGTCCACCTGTGAATGACGCTGGTATAACAATGCGATTGCCATTGGAAGATCCCTCTTGTATCACCTCTTTCCACAGCCCCTCTTAAATTCTTCACATTATCTGATCTTAAACTTTGTTGGTTATTCTTTAGAAAGGAGAGCCTCTCTGCCTCAATCATAGTGTAGCCGTCAACCAAAAATTGTTGATACAACCGACGACATAATAACAAAGTATCAGCTTCATGTTCACGATCTTGCATCCTGTATGCAAACCACTCACGCATAGTAAGTCGTTCTCTTTTATTCGTAGAACTACTTGATGCGGTCTTGTCCCTATGCATAACATCTACTCGATATCCATCTTCCCCATATGGGAAAATCAGTGGATATTGTAACGGTAAATACGATGGGTGAAGCTCAGATATCTGCCTTAATCTTCCATTTTTCCTTTGGACTACTACATCCCTCTTATCTGCTGTATCAATGTCTCCAACTATAAGCGCGGCCACTTCGGATGTTGTTGGAAGGTTATAAGTCCTTCCATCAGAATCCCTTCTTCCAATTAGCCTAAGTTTTAAGTCTTCGCCGTTGTTTGATTCGAAACGATCTCTAGCCATTCTAAAACTCTTGGCCAATGGGTTATGCTGATCAATCATATCCTTCAATTGTGCAACGACACGATCTTCAAATTTATTTGGGTCTTTAGAACTGAAGCAATATAGTACGTTCAATACGTTAGCATTCTTTATTATGAATGAGGATGTATATATTACATTTAAAACAAATAACATGTTCAAATATTTGCAGTAAAATAGCACGATACCTTGCCGCACTCATCCTATTCTGAACCTCTTCTTCAGTATCATATATGTATAGTTGAGAGAATTTAGGACGTGCTCCATCGTTCGGCAACAAACTGCCTATCAGGTGATGATTTTGACCTCCAATCTTGTATGTATATGGACCACGCCCATGAGTAGTTGGTGCAATTATTCTACCTCCCATAGAAGTGAAAGAATACATCATGTTATACCCCTAATATTATCAAGGAAGTGCGCACTTCTACTATGTCTCTTCTTCAATAGATCTTCCAAAAGTTGGGGTGGACGCTTAAGTAAAGGTAATTGCACTTTTCCTTGCATGCAACACATCCCAAACTTTGGTCTTCCACTCTTATTTCGCTTGTTTACTCGTTCACCAAACCACATTTGTGCTCCACAGAACTCGCAAACACAGGTGGGATCTCCCAAATCTGAATAACCTTCTACAGTAAAGAAACAATTATAACTTTAAATAGTGTTTTATATGAACTTCTTAACATGATAGTATAATATGTAAGTCTAATAACGCACCATTGACTACAATGTCACCATCATTAGATGCCTCTACAAAAAGCATATATGATACGTATGCGTTATAGGATTTACATGTGTTCTTATTTAAAAATTGAGTTAAAAAAGCACGATATAACAAAAATATACCAAAATAATATATGCTTTACTGCATACTTATACCTGGACCAATTGTTTCTGCTCGCGCATTGGAATTTAAATTGCTGTCGACGTGCATATCATTTCCTTCAACATCATTGTCATCTGTATACAAACTATTTGTTTTTAATGCATAAACAAAGAAGTTTAATAACTGTATAAGTTATCTGCCTACTATTTATGGTGCTGTATTAGTTAATTAATATTTACTATAACATACCTGGAATTATTCTCTTTGAAACCGATTGAAGGACTTGCTTACTTCGGATAACACGTGTCTTTGATTAAATGAACTACATAATCTCATAGGTTGTATAACTTCTGTTGACAGTGGACATGGCGTAGACGCTATTTCATGCGACAATAGGTGATGTTAGTTGGTCACAACGTATTATATATTTATGATCATACTATGCCAAAACTGAAATAGTATAAACATGTAATATTTCTAATAGATTAATTTATTACCAGAACTTCGTTTCTCTTCAATTATAAGTTTTCGTTGATGCCTTGCTATCTTTGATGCATGTTCTTTATCTGAAGCACATAATTTTTCAAAATATTATAGATTGTTTATACGTAACGTTATTAGACAAATTAACAATCAATAAGGGAATAATTTATTATAAACTAACCGATACTAATATCTGTTATAGCACTTAATGGCGATTGAGTTGTGATGTCCACATGACAATTAAAATCTTGTGAACTTGAAGATGGTGCACTTGTTGAAAACACTGCATTAAGAGTAATTTTACATTACTATCTTGCAAGTAATACGTTTTCAAAGTTAAATACACTATATACACTCACCATTAGGAATCGGAGTTACTAAGAATTAGTAGAGAAGTTTATAATTGTCGACGATGAAGGAGATAATCCATTACTTGAAGAAACCGCTTATAATTGCAAGACAAATAAATGTTAGTTGCATATATAAAAACAAAAGGATAACTAATTATTGTCAAAATCATTGGATGATATGTGTTAATTACTTAATACAATTGCGATTTATACCTGATGAAGATCCATTAAGAGGTAAGTTGATTGGCATGGTGATATTATTTCGTGGTCGTATAGGAGTAGCGAGGAACGCGTAAATCTTGCACGCTTTTCTAACATAATGAACTTCCTCTTTTGTCTTGCATATTTTTGTTGAGCTTCTTTTGATAACAATTGATTGAGTGAAGGAGTGGTAACTAAAATAAGAAATGTTTTCCATGTTAATAGCATGAATTGGTGATATAAAATATATCGTTTTGAATTCATATTACATTCAATGAAATTAATCTTTTAATTCTACTTATGTTATAGTAAGTTATTCTTGTCAAAGCATAGAAGTAAGCAAATTAAAATAGTTATGTGGTTCATCTAAGAATTACAATGTAGTATACTAAAAGCGAAATTTGAACTGCCACGTTTGCCCAGTGAATAAACATTAATCATTTATATGTTATTTACAAATAAAATAATATAATTTTGTATGAATTAACAATTTTGTTAAATATGTATGAAACAATATTAAATGGATGGTAATAATATATTTATTATTTTACATAAAATAACACTTATGAATGAAATAAAATTATAACGCTTAATAAGGACATGACATTTCTATATTTTCAAATAAATGTGTAAATTCATAGTATGATTTCCAAGCCTAATATAGATACAAAATCTTATATATAACCTGTTTTAAAGCACATTACACATTCCATCTAAACATAACCTTCATGTGATACTCTTTATATACTACCTAATACTACATACCTTAAACCTTAAATAACTAAATACATGTTCACCTACATATAACGTATACCACATAACTATATGTTTTTTTTATAACATATTCGCATGATTTATAAATAGTGCGACAACGAATTATTTATTGAGGGATTAATTGATTTATTTAAATTGGCCGTATAATAATATGCATATCAAATCCATAGTAAATGACGTCAATATCTACTCTTTATCAACAAAATATAAAAGTGGTAATTCAGAGTTTACATAAAAATAAGATTTCCAACCCCAATATAAATAAAAAATCGATATATATATATAACTTGTTTTAAAGCCATTATACATATCCAACTAAATATAACCTTTAATGTGATACTCCTTACATACTACTTAATACTACCTTAACTAAACATTTAAAACCTTCTAAAAAAAAAAGAAACACTAAAAACATAAGTATAAATAAATTGAGAAACCGAAAATTTACAACAAAATTCATTATATACTTGCCGCTTCATCTTCTCTTCTCTCTCTATCTCTCTCTCTCTCTCTCTCTCTCTCTCTCTCTCTCTCTCTCTCTCTCGAACATTCATCATCTTCCGTAAAAATGGCAACTTTCCTTTGCCAAATATTATTTCCAGATTTCTTTCAAAACAAATTACACAACAAAAAAAAATTAGATGCACAAAAAGATAGCAGAAATATGAGAAAACGATTGGTTTCTGATTTAATATCATAAAAGGGGATTTAGAAATTGGAGAAATTATTTTTGGGAAGATATTATCGCATGCACGACGGATTTGATGTTGATTTCCATTGAAGAAGAAGTGGAGAAACGATTTATTTCAAGGATTGAGGATTTACAGGTGTTGTTTTTTTTTTTATCAATTTCGTTTTTTTAATAATTAATAATTCTATATATTCATGAATATATGATAATTTTATAGATCTACAATTTTAGTTGTTAAAAAACCGAAATAAAAAACATGCATTTATATCCTCATTTTTATTTTTTCCTGTTTTTATTTTCTACGAATATGTAGATTTTTTCGCATGCATGTAAAAAAACAAAAAATAAGTTCAATATCCTAGTATCTGAATATCTAATTTTTGTTTTTCTAGTATCTGAATATCGAATGCATGTCAATTTTTTTTGTTTCGTGTTTATTTTCTATGAATGTGATATTTTTTTTGCATGCATGTCAAAAATTATGAAATTTAAATTATATTCTAAATAGTATAATATAGTTTAAATTTTAATCTTTTACTAATTAAACCTATATTATTTCATTAATATATGATTAATGTCTCGATCTTAAATTAGCTTCGTTTAATTTATTTCCTTTGTTTAGTAATATAGTTGAATCTGTTTAATTTTTCGCATGAATGTCAAAAAAAAAACAATTTACAGTTCACTATCCTAGATCGATAAATAAAAGTAAAATAATTACTTTTTAAAAAACAGTAGAATAAATATATATATTGTGTGTCATTAATTATAGTTCTATGAATATGTATATTTTCTTCGCATGCATGTGACAAATGCTGGTGAAATATAAATTATAAGAGTAAATATTATAATTTAGGTAAAATTTTGCTTTTTCACTAATTAGTACCTAAATTATTTCATAAATATATGATAAATTTATCAATCTAAAATTACCACTTTATAAAGAACAGTAATAAAAAGTGCATGTATATCCTCAATTTAATGTATTTCATATGTTTAGTAATATATTTCAATCTGTTTAATTTTTCGCATGAATGTAAAAAAAAAAAAAAACAAATTATAGTTCAATATCCTAGATCGATAAATTAAAGTAGAATAATTACTTTTTTAAAAACAGTAGAATAAATATATTTATTGTATGTCATTGCTTACTTATTTGTTAATTATAATTTGCAACATATCAGTTATTTCTCGCATGCATGTCACCAAAAAACGTTTAGTTAAAGTATATTTATGATTTCATAGATTAATAAATAATCATATATCATTTTAAAAATAATATTATATGAAATTTATATGGGTATCTACATTTCGCACATGAATGTAACAAATAATATGGAAAATAATTTTTAACTGTATCTAATATCTATGTATAGATATATATATATAGGGTTGGGTTCTAGTGAGAACCCTCTTATGGTGAGAACCGTGAGAACCACTTAAAATGAGCAAAAACTTCCTGAATTGAGCAAAAAAGTAACAAATGAGCAGAAACATAAAATGAGTAGAAAACGTTAAGTTATCAAAAACGTAAAATGTATAAAAATATAAAAGAAGAAAAACATAAAATGAGCATAAAAAAGTTCAATGAGAAAAAAAAAAAAGTAAAATGAGCAAAACATAAAATGAGAAAAAAAAAAACGTTGATAAATGAGCACAAAATTGTTAAATGAGCAAAACCATAAAATAAGTGAAACAAAAAATGAGCAAAAATGTAATGAAATGATCAAAATCTTCGTAAAATAAGGAAAAATGAGTGGTTCTCACGGTTCTCACCATAAGGGTGGTTCTCATATGAACTTAAACATATATATATATTAATATATATATATATAATATATATATATATATATATATATTAATTAACTATATAAATATATTATTTTTAAAATAAAAAAGATAATTATCATAATTCAGATGTACGATGTATATTTCTTAATTACATTGCATGCAAGGTCTTATAATCGGTTGTTATAAACTGTATTGTGATTAAAACTCATTGTTTGAACCTTTAAAACAGCTAAGTACAACTATCCATATATACAATTTGGGTATCTATATATTACACTACATATAAGTTTATTGCGAATATATGTCGTTCTTTATGTTGCTTATTCATAATTATAGTGTCATTTCATATATAGTTAAATACATAAGTTATGTTTGTCTTTTTCGAGGTTTTGATTTGGATGCAAAAGATGGTGGCAATTGAAGAAATAATGTGAGAAAACATATCATGATAGTAAGATTAAAAAGGTAGTGTTCTCATTGCTTCTTTATAATTAATAATAATGATATAATTCATATACACGATAAATTAAAAATATATTCAAATAATTTGATTTATGTATGTTATATTAAGGAAATTTCATGATGAATAACTTCATTTGTTTATTTATTGCTTTATTATTGCATAAAATTTCCACAGATATATGCATAATAAAAAATGTAAGAAAATAGTTTATATTGTTATATATCTTCTTCAATCATTGTTGATCTATTTTAGATTGAACAAAAAATGTTAATATATATATGGGAAATAGTAATACAATCTAACAAATTGTCTTTTGCACTATTATAAATACGCGGTGCAATAGAATACTATCATGACTTCTTTAGTTAAAATTCGAAAATATATACACTACAAATATAACAACTTAGCAAAAACCATTAGTATATTACAACATATGAATTATTTTAAATTAAATCTGTGGTCCATACATAATAATAAGTATAAATAGTTTTAATACAATGTACCTACAAAATATATGCTA
>NC_079204.1:42098035-42115535 GCF_026745355.1 Beta vulgaris subsp. vulgaris | reverse complement strand
GAACAATCTTGAAGCATATCGAGAATTTTGAACACGAACACCACCTAGTATAAAAAAAAAGATACAAATTTATATCTATAACACAAAAAAAATTTAAATGAATTAAATCGAATCTAATATACGTATATAATATACGAAGTAGTTACGTTAAATTTACAATTTAATCACTTTTCTTAAAATATCCGGAATAATAAAAGTAAGCCGTGCATTATATTTTACTTTTTGCTTGATTCTTCAATACATATTTAATACATAATTAGTACGAACTTTAAATATAATAAAAATCTTATACGAAAATTAAGAAGCTAAAAGATATTTAATACGAAAATTCAAATCGAATCTAATATACATATAAAATACACGAAGTACTTACGTTAAATTTACAATTTAGTCACTTTTCTTAAAATATCCGGAAATAAAAAAACTAAGTCGTGCATTACATTTAACTTTTTGCTTGATTCTTCCATACAAATTTAATACATAATTAGTCCGAAATTTAAATATAATACAAATCTAATACGAAAATTAAAAAGCTAAAAGATATTTAATACGAAAATTGAAATCTATGCGTGGATTAAATAAAAGTAAGATTTACCTTTATACATGATTCGTTTTGCAAACTGTAATGATGCAACAATTGCACCATTAGCTCCCTCAGCATTTATGTAATTTATCATCTCATCAGCATATGTGCCCCATAGAACACATGTTAGGTTGTCATTCCTATTTAGAAATAACAATGAAAATGTTCATAAGTTCTTATATTGAAATTTAAATAAAATTTTAAAAAAATATATCAAAAAAGATGGTCAATAAATAATAATTTGGTATACACATACGTTGTGTCCATCAGCTCAATAGTCATGCACCTCGATTTAGTGGTCTTGGTTAGTTCACCATACGCAGTCACTTGACCAATTATATCTATAGGTAGTAAAAAAAAATTACAACTTAAGGTGTACGTTTCAAAATAAACTAAAAATAATAGAAATAAAGGAAATAATTATAGAACAAATTAAACATACCAATGAGATAAACATCAGAACCTTTTTTGGCCAAAATATACCAAATGGAACAAATTCAAAACCATATTGTGGGATATCCAAAGCATTGCAATCCACTATGGACGATCCATAATTCATTGAAATGGTGAATTTATGTTGCGTAGTTAGCTCGTATCCAGCATTATCACGTAGCAAAAAATTTGAAATATGTCTAAATCCTCCTTCCTCAATCTTAGGCCAAAAAGCAACTATTAGGTTCCTCCGAATACTGGCATGTATTTTTGTACCCTATAAACACATATAAAATATACGTGAACTATTAGTAAAAGAGACGAATACTCTATTAACACATATATTTATTTATCTATATAATATAATTACATATCACTTACATGTACATCCATTAAAATCATTTCAATACTACCAGCTTCCAGATTGTTCATAAAGTTTGGCTTCTCATAAACCCGTATTATCCGTACTTCAATAGTGATATACTTTGTTCCCTTAACCAAATCAGAAACATTAATTATTTTTTTAACAGGTGCATCATTTTGGGATGCCATTTCTGTAGAGAAATATTATATTGAAAGATGGAATGAAGGGGTTTTCGAAAAATATGAATTAAGATTATGAGTAATAGCTTAGTGTGTATTTATATAAAGTGACGTAAAAGATATTTATGAAGTAGTATTCACGTTAATATGAAGCTGTTTAAGGAAATGATTTGCCATTAATCTAATACCCAATTCGTATAGTGATTGTAAAATATGAATCTATTATAATCAATGACAATCTTAATCACAGATTGAAAAATTGATTACAGTAAGTTATTACCTTAATTTATATCATTAAATCACTCAAAATCATATCTTAAATTACATCAATTAATAAGATATCTCGCCTATTTTAACATCGAGTAACCCATATATTCCTGAAATACAATTATTACGTAAAATTGTATTATTATAAAAGATATTTTTAAAAAGAATAGTATCATGATTCTTTCTGAATTAACGTTGAGATCTTAACATTATCTATATATAATCGTACAGTGGTTGTATGAATTATTTACCTAAAATATGAATATCTCATAATCAATGACAATCGTAATCACTCGCACCTAATGATTTTTTTTTTAAATATAGCAATCTTAATCACCGATTTCTGAATTGCTTATAATAAGTAGTTACAATCATTTAAATCATTAAATAACTATTCCAGGATATTATAAACTGCCCTAATTAATAACATATCTAGCCTATTTTACCTTCGAGTAACCCATATATTCCTAAAATACAACTATTAGGTAAATTTGTATTAGTATAAACGATATTTTCAAATTACAATAGTATCATGCATATATTCCTAAAATCAGATAATCAACTAATAAATTACTAATATATTTAGCCTATTTGTATTTTAGGAATAAACCATATATTCCTAAAATACAATTATTACGAAAAATTGTAGCATTGAAGTATATCTCTTGCGAAATCTTTCCCCACAAAAATCGTAAATTTTGTTTTTTTGTATAGCTAAAAACAATATAAGACATATAATACACAACCTTTACATAAATTGGCGTAACAATATACAATAGTTGATTACATTACTTACAAAATAATTATTCACTCCATATGTAATACTGATTTAGCATCGAGAAAATGATCCTTTATTTGGTAAGTATATATTTGAATCTTAAATAAGCGAGCTACATAAATTAACATTATTTAGACTTAAACACTTATAAATGTCCTTAATAAACAACAAAATCCAAAATTTAATTCAACCGTTTATAAGTTTTTGATTATTAGTGTTTAATTAAATATATATAGATTGCTCTGATATGTGGTCAAACTGAATATAAGTTCATCAGAACTGAACAAAAATGATTGTCATTTAATATGAAAATATATAAGATTAATACAAACTTATCTTATTGAAATTAAAACTCTTATTATGACAACAAACTTAATACAACTGAGAATTAACCTAGAAATCAATATAAAGCAAAAACTTAAAATAACTATTTCATATCTAAGAAAATCTAGTGGAGCAAGCGTAGAAAAAAGGCTGCTTCGCGATTACATAAGTATGCATCACATAAACTTTTGAGATCATCAGGACCCCATGCGAAGTAATCCCATTTGTCCACAATGTTGTCATATTCATGAAGGTGCCCTTGATCACACTTTACGAATTCATCTGACTCACGAACAATGGTATTATTTAACCAAAGGGACACCATCATATCTCGTAAAGTTTCTCTTAATTGAACCACTTCATATGTTGGATGCTTGTGAAAAACACTTAGTAATAACGCTACACCCCTTTTTTTGCGCTCTTCATCTGCATTGAATATAAGCAAAAGTCCAATAAATATCTGGCCAACACATTGCCCTTTGAATGTGCCAAGTCGATGTTCTTCAACCCTTCATCTAACATCACATATGTGAAATATTGTACCTATAAAAATATAGTTAGTTATGTTCATAATGTAAATAAATAAAAAAAATATACATGTGATAAAATTGCGTTAGTAAAAAATAAATAACTTTACCATGCCATGACGCAAAAGTGCTTCTGGATTCTTATATTCTAAGCACAAATCAAAAAACTTTGCTTTATTTTCATCATTACGCAATGAACGCATGTAAAGGTGTTCAAAAGAAACCTTCTTATACTTCCATCGTGTGAAAGTTTATTAATAGCCTTGCAACTGAAAAACAAAGATAATTTCATAAGATAACTAAATTCTAATTTTATATCCCATCAAAACAAAAGAAGTTATAAATATAAAACTCACGTCAATCTGCACGCAAATAAATCAGGAGCACTTGCAGCACCAACGCGTGAAAGAATTTCAATAATAATTTCAGTAGGAAGGGCATGAACAATGTTAGGCTTCTTTGCATTTGGGAATTCCATGCTTGAGAGTGTGAGAAGAAAAAAATCGAAATTCTAATTTGGAGGGTGTATTTTGGTTGAATGAATTGTAAAATCTATGCATGTATTTTTAGATATATATATAACATTTATAAAAAAGGCATGATTAGAGATAATGAAAAGCTGTGTCTTTTGGCAAGAATATTTGAGACAATGGAAAGTCGCTAATTAATGGCAAGGTATACCAACATTTTATAAACTGCCAAATATATTTATATATCCCAATTAATGCTATTTTAATATATTGGAATTAGTAGGAAATTAATTTTTAAATAAAGCCGGCCGTTTATATTTTTTTGTTAAAAAACGTGACTACTGATTTTATATAATTATTTGAAATATATATAAATTATTAAGTAATGCAATAATTTAATTTAGTAATGTAAATGTTTGGTAATAAATCAATTTTCTAACCGGCATATTTTAATCTGTATATATATTATATATATTTACATTGTTATAAATGGATGTGTCTTTTGGCAATAATTTGTGTATATATGGAAAGTCACTACTTATTGGCAAATCATACCAAAATTTCTTAACTATCACATATAAATTATCCCAATTACTGCACTATTTAATATAGGAAATTCTACTAAATTCATTACAAAAATGACGCCAGTTTCTATCTATGTTTATATTAAAAACGTGATTAGTAATTGTATATGATTGTTTTAAGTATACGTCCAATATTAATTATTGCAATAATTTGGTGTATTAATTTAAGTGTTTGGTACTAAATTAATTTTCTAACCGGTATATATTAAATTTTAATTCTATTATGATTTGAGAAATAAACGAAGTGGTGGAATTACATAATTAATAACGCATAACAAAAAGTAGTAAACTTACAGTTTAATGTATACACTTTGTAAATAACAAAATTTAAAAAACAAATAAAATACATAACAATCATATTTTGTGATCCACAAGTTTGCTATAAGTAGGCAACTTGCAAATAAATTGATAAGCACACTCTTCCGCCTAGTAAACGTGTGTAACATCCACAACTTCATGAACATTAGATTTATAACATAGCAATGTCGCTCCAAGTACGAAAACATATGCATCTCCAATGTGAGAAAAAGTTTGTTCCTTAGGTTGTCCATGTATTTAACCTACAAAAAACATTCATTAACGATAATGCGAAATTAATATTACACAGTTGTATCATTGAAGTTTCTAATATCAACATACATACCTCTTCAGTTCGTTTTGGTAGATCAAGAGTGGACAATCGTAATATAAAACATATTTGCTTGTGAGATAGTCCAACACTTAACGACCCACTTATATCCTTAATTTTGATATGTATGAATAGATTTTCCAAACTATTTACTTTATAAATATCATATATCCTCCCAACAACCCTACACTTGCATCCCTACAATGAAATAATAAATTTCGTTTACTTATTAATATAAATATAAACGAAAAAATATAAGATATTATAAAATAAGTATCAGATAGGACATACTCCGTTGTATTTGTGAAACTCAGAAATGGATAAACGCAGTGAATTTGAGATGCATAGTAATCTATTGAGCGAAAGAGAACTCTTATTTATCCATATTGTCTTGTCTCGAACAAATTGATCGTTACGAAACCTAATTAATGCAATTAAAAGATGTATTTAAGCGAACACGTTACGTTGTTCATGTTGTAAAAATGATCCAATCGCATGTAAGTATACATAGTAGCTTACCATTGTTTTAGCTTGCTTGCAATCTTTGTCCTAGGATTGATCATGATTTGTGTGTTTTCGACGGATTGCAAATAAATGCCTATGAAATATGGTAGAAAGACAAAAGTATTTTATATACAGATTATAAACATATGTTACCTAAACAATACAATTTTCATGCTTACCGTCGTCATTTTTCAAAACCAATCATCTTGCTAAAACAACCATAGCTTCTTGTAATATGTCAGAACTTAATTGTTCTAAATGGTCAAAACAATTGTCTACAACGCATACTTTCATAGCAGTATAACTGATATAAGTAGAAACAACGAATCAATATATTGATTATGGCAAAAAAAAAATTGAACTACAATTACATGTAATATAAATCGTAAAATTATAAAACTACCTCTTGTCAAATAGTATGATATATTGTTTTTTGCTTTGTCGATTAATCTTTGATTGAACACGTCCCATATAGATGAGTACTCCAACAACACCTAAAATATCATTTTTTAAGAATTACACATTTACGAAGATTGTCTATTTCACATGCATATAAATTTATGATACAACTAATTCTAAACGTGGACAAAAATAAAGAAAAAATCAAATAAAACAAAGAGGCGAAAATAGATAGTTATAAATTGTTGTGATATCGAATATAACTTTATATGGATAACTACATAAATTACATGAATATTACCAAAAATATTAAAAATCATTTATAATATTAGCTAGTATCTATACATCTAAAATAATATATATATATATATATATATAAAATAATTATCATAATACATATATAAGATATAGCTTTCTTATTTACATAGCATGCATGGAACGTTTTTTTTTTAGAACTATACTGTAATTTAAAAAATTAAGGTTAAAAAAAAACGTGTGGAACAAATAATATGCAGTATATATATCTATACATCTAAAATAATATATATTTGTAAAAATAAAAAGAAAAGAATTATCATAATACAGATATAAGATATAGCTTTCTTATTTACATAGCATGCATGGACCGATTTTGGTTTTTAGAACTATACTGTGATTAAAAATCAAAAACGTACATATACGTAAGCTAGAATGTTTTAACAGAATGTAAAAAATACTGATAAAAAAAAAACGTGTGGAATAAATAATATGCAGTATATATATATACCTATTTCCTTAGTTTCAACGTGAACTTGCCTCATCAAAGACTTTAGCAATGTGAATTCATTTTTTCGAACCTTATTGACATGAGGATCCATTTCACAAAAGAGAATAAAACAACTTGTTTGTATGTTTAATATATATAAGACAAACAATACCGCAAATAAAAGTATGTGTCGCTTGAAATCACTTAATTTCGGAATCAATCAATAAAAAATTCACTGGAATATTTCGTTTCTAAACTGCTAAATATAAATGTTTTTTATTAGTGTTTTAATGCATATGTTTGGTAACGAATCAATATATTAAAAGGTAAATCAAATCAAAATCTTTAACACACATAAGAATATCCCACGGTGATATGTTCATTGTTAGATCGAAATATACAAAATAATTATGTTAGATTTAAATTGTAGTCACGGTTTTTTATAGATCCGAAAAAAAAAAATATTTGTGCATTATACTTAATAGAGATAGGTAAATCAAATCAAAATCTTTTTCTTGATTGAACTTAATTCATGACCATGTACTGCAGGGTTTTTTCTTTACTAAACAAATTTCATGACCATGAAAAATAAATAGAGATATGTAATACATATTTAATACGAAAATGCAAAGCAATACATGATAACACTTGAATACTTCATTCTTTTACACATCATCTCATGCGTTCATCCCCAATTGTTACACACGTTTAAGTACATTAATCATTTATTAGGGAATCCAAATACTGAACTCTTTCCTTTGCTTCCATTGTTGCAAGTTCAATCTTATTACGAAATGAATAATCATACCAACATAACCCATGGTTTCCATTTCTTCTTCTTCTTCTAATTTCTCTAGTGCTTTTAGAGAATTCGCAATTTGCTCATCAATGGCAGACCATGCTTCAAAAAATTCCATCATAACTCATTAATATCATTGACATGTTTTGCAATTTTAGGATCCATTTAGAAAAATAAGTTGTTTTTTCAGAAATTAGAAGGACACTTAGATTAGAAATTTGAAAACCGATTTTGATAAATTGGAAGCAAGAGGGGTTATGAAAACCGGATTCTTCAAGTATATTTTATAGGCAAAAAAATTATCATTTAATGTATTGCATGCATTAAGTAGTAGATAATATTTATTTGCTTGCATGCATTGGTTGGTATTTAAAACTTTGAATTTATTGCATGTATTAATCACCAACCGTGAGTTATAATACCATAAATGTTTTTTATTTATATTAAGATTGACAAATTAATAGTACAACTCTAATTGCACTTTTTTTGTAATTCAATTAAGAAAATTAACATACTATATTAATATAAAAGAGTATGTAAGACAAATTGCTAATCAGTCCTTGCAATATAATACAATAAAGTTGTATTTCTACTTAATTGAAGAAGATTTCCGTCGTCGACCAAATTCAATTCTTCGAAACACTCATGGCACACTTTATGAATCCTTGGAGGTAAAGTGTATAGGTAGTACAACATCATGTTATCACAATCCAAGTAAACCCTAAACCGAGATTTTGATGAAGAAACGTCTTCAATAGTATCCCATATAGGCGAATCATAACATATATCATGCGTGAATTCCTTAGATACTTTATGACTCAAAAGACGACCCGAACGTAATAGTGTTAACACCATTGCATCAACATCAAAGAAATTAGAATGTGCCAATTTCGGATGCCATGTATCTTCAATTGAGGCACATTGTGCTTCACATGGGACTTCATGAATTACATCTTCAATCACGGACATATCACGTTTATGGTTATTAGTTTGGTTTTGATTTAGTATTTTCTTGAAACTAATCTCATAAAAGCGCATGAATAAGAAACGCACAAACTGTTTTATGGTGTGCCATGACCATCCAAAAAACGTCATTTGGACTCTCTTTTAATTGTAAAAATAACGAAATTTTGGGTTATGGTGTGGTGTGGTGAGAAAAAGGCCAATGAACCATTGATATTTATACTACATATGGCCGAGTATAATTACCAATCTTTTGCTTTTTTTTTTTTTGTAATGTAAAATTGTTTCCTAAATATTAGAGTAATTGGTTGATTTGGTATCAATTAGAACCGTGATTCAAGGTGGTCGAATTTTCTTAATTGATTCCGTAATTGATGCCAAATAAAATGTATCAATTAATATCGTGATTATATTCACATTCCTTAAAATTTTAACGTGCAATTTACTTGCCATATATTACATAGATTACGCTATTGGACTAAACATTTCCTTAATTATGAAGATTACGTATATCAATTACAATCCCTAATTGACGTCAATTTCACAATCTTAGAACCGTGTGACACGTGGACACGCTCATTGAGCTTAAAAAAATTACTGATCAAAGGAGCATGCCACGTCATGCCACGTAGGATTGAAATCGATAACAGAACGACACGTGGCCTCAAGGATCCTACTTTAAATATATATATATAGATGTTATATGTAGCCCTTTGGGCTAGATATAAGCATTAAATACATGTCTTAAAATGGAAACAGTTTATGAATTTATGACAAAATTTCACATCATTTAAGGTAATAAATACTTGATTCAAATTTTTATTTCTATTTTAAGCTTCTTATACATAGCCCTAAGGCCTATGTATATCATTTTCCATTATATATTGGGGCAATAATATATGGTTATCTCTATTTATAGTTCTTTAGAGGCAACAAGTTATATTGCCTCAAAAAGAGACTTTTGGAGAGAAACATTAATTAGCGACAGAATTGTTAAAGATAACTACTAATTTGCTTCAAAAAGTAATTAGAGGCTACAACTTTGATTTTAGAAGCAAATTTATCTTATCTCTATAAGTGATTTTTCTTGTAGTGTTTTTCTTTCTCTTGAACCTAACTTTATCTCTTTAAACAATGGTGTCCTCATCAAGAGAAAAATCATTTTTTCAGACTAATAATACAAGTCATCACACCAAATACTCTTAGAATCAACTAAATTTAAAACGCACATCACCACCGCAATATTCTCCCTTGTCTCTCTCCTCCTCCTCCTAACCCCCACCACCTCCTCAACCCAAACCCAAAGCCCGGACTCATTCCTAACACAAAAATCCTAAGTAGACCCTCGCGCAGGCAAAGACCAAAGACAGGCCGGGATATTGATACCCACAAATTTTTCATGAAGGGAGCCTTGTCTCAAGCAAAATTATACGCTGAAAAAGCAGCAGCATCATCTTCAGATGAGAAGAGGTTTTGGTTTCGTCGGATCGGAGTAGCTGCTTTTGCTAGTTTTGGTGGGTGGTGGTGGGCCTAGGGAGGGGCTGGGGTATTGGCTTGGGTTAATAAAATCCCAAATCTTAATTTTTTATGATAAAAATAAATAAAAGCCACAATAGAAATTCAGAATTGTACGTAACATGTGAAATGTAAAATCTGCTCCTTTCGTCTCTTCAAATTCTTACCTTTGTCTAGGATTAGGCAGGTTGCTTTCGATTTGGGCATTCCAGCATGAACCTAGCCCGTTTAGTTTTCAAGTCCAGTTCAAGTTGACTCATTTACTTAAACAAGACAAAATTCTCAACCCAAACCCACTTAAATCAGGTTGGGTTCAGGTCGGGTTATGGGATTTGGTCAGTTTTTGCCAACTCTTGAAAATTGTTCTCATTGGTTGAAATTCAAGACTATCAATATAAAAGTATTGGAAACTCGGATGCAGTCAACATGTTTTGATCGAGAATGCTCTTTCCCAAACTCTATCAGAATGGTCGACTTTTTCAACTATAGTTGCTTGATGATTAAGCAAATATAAGGAAGATGCACTGTATTGTTGTATCTAGTTAATTGTAGTTTCTCCGAAGAAGGATTTAAATTAACCTTATTTGATTGTATCTTATTTTTCTTTGATACCTATTTGTTGTGATTTTAAGTTTGAATATTTTGATGATGAAAAATAGCTTGCACTATAACATGTATGTATGTAAAAGTGATCTAAGAAAGCTATCAAGATTGGATGTTAATGAAAGCTCGAGAACTTGAAGATATGGAAGTTTAGGTCTACTTATATTCTTATTCCTGTTTATGCAATGTAAATAACTTATTAAAATTTTGTGCTAAATTAGAAATATGAAATTAGGATGATTAACTATTTTATTAGAGTTAAGAAGATAGGTAATTATATTAATTTTGTGTTTCTATATTTAAAGAATATAAAATAGGAAGTTTTGAATTTTGAAAATTAGTTTTGAAAGGAAAATGTTTCTTACAAATATTTTTGGAGAAAGAGTTTTGTAAAAACTTATTTTAAAGAAAATGTTTCTTTAAAAATATTTTTGGAAAAAAGACTTTTACAAAATCTGATTTTTAAGAAAAAGATTTTGATAAAGATTTCGAAAAAAGAAAACAAAAGAGTTTTAAAAAACCTGATTTCTAAGAAAATTATTTTGATAGAGAATTTTGAAAAACTTGATTTTTAAAAATTTAAGTTTTTAGTTGGCAAAACATAAGGAGGAATTTTTATCTTTCAAAGAAAGCCAAAATCAGTTTTTATTAAATAAAAAAAATAATCTTTTATTTTGGAAAAGAAAAGATTTTATCCCTTAATTTTAGGAATAAATATTATTCAAGAAGATAATCATATCTTAGAGAATAATTCTTATTTAGTTGATAAATTATATAAGTGATAGAAATCAAAATAACAACTCACATATTCAGATTTAGTTTAGATAAAATTTTGAGAGTTGAAACAGATCCCCATAGCACATTATAGACATAGAGTTCCAATGAATTTAAAGTTTTATGTAATGATTGTAACGTTTCTCGATTTGCTTAAACATCACACTTGTGAGGAATTAACCTTTCTGTAATTTTCATCATTATAAATAGTAGTAACACTTAGGGTTAAGTGTTGGAAGCACTACTAGAGTTAGTAGTGGGGTGAATCATATTGTATCAAACATTTCGTATTTTAAGATTCAAATAATAAAAGATTAGGTAATGTGAACGTAGATCTCAGAGGTGAGATTTAACAATGTTAAATTCTTGTGTCTTGTTTTTTGATTTCATTATTTTAGTCTTGATACAACTTCGTCGGAGAGAAAACATTAAAGCGACTTTACGAGTGAATAACACAGTGTATTACACTGTGCCATAGGAGTGTTTTTGTGAAAATCGATTAAATTTTGTTTCTCAATTCTCTTGAGTGTCACCTTGTACCCCATCAAGTGATGTTAGAGCAGGCTATTATCGAAATGCTCATTCCTAGAGAATAGAAGTAATGAACATGCAAGATAACTCTCG
The DNA here is from genome assembly GCF_026745355.1 of Beta vulgaris subsp. vulgaris. NCBI lineage: Eukaryota > Viridiplantae > Streptophyta > Magnoliopsida > Caryophyllales > Amaranthaceae > Beta > Beta vulgaris. The sequence continues at coordinate 42,103,473 of NC_079204.1, read as the reverse complement.
AGAAAGACACTAAAAGTGTTTGATTTTCAACTAAAAAGATTAGGGATAGTGAAAGGCTAGGATGAGGGTCTACATCCAAGGATTGGATTATGAATGCTGGAAAGTCATAATAAAAGGATCAATCTTTATCCAAGCCAAAGATCCCGAAGGAAAGATGGTTGACAAAGATGAAGAGGAGTACAATTCAGTCGAATATGTAAAAGCCGAAAAGAACTTCAAACATATGAGTATTCTTTAATATGGAATTGGACCTGATGAATACTCAAGGATCTCGACATGCTCTAAAGCAAAGGAGATACCGGATACTCTAGAATTGGCCCACTAAGGTAAGAATAAGGTAAAACAATCTCGAATTGATTTACTTGTGCAATAATATGAACTGTTTACTATGAATAAGGAATAATCTATCAAAGAGATGTTTACCCGATTTATGCTAATCACTAATGAATTGCGTTCTCTAAGCAATACCTATCCTTCTGAAGATTTAGTAAGAAGTGTGTTAAGAAGCTTAACAAATCGTTGGCTCCCTAAAATAACTGCTATTTAAGAAGCTAAAGATTTGACCAAACTCTCACTAGAACAACTTATTGGATCATTAATGACTCATGAAATTGTTATTGATTCTAAGACTAAAGAACCAAAAATTAAGGGTATAGCCTTAAGAACTGAATTACAAAGTGAAGGTAGTGATAATGATGGTGATGTTGATCATGTTACTAGGAGATTTAATAAATTTCTCAAAAAGAACAAAAACAACAATCATAAAAAAGGTGGAAATTTCAAAGGTAAGAGCACTACCTCTAACTTTAAGAAAAGTGCTACTTATTCTGGTTGTTTCAAATGTGGTTACTACAATCACAGGATAAACAAATGTCCCTTATGAGATGATGAGAAGCATAAAAAAAAGGAGCAAACAAAGAAGGTGTTCAAGAAAGCAGTGATTGCTGTCGTTTGGGAAGATTCGGATTCTGAAGAAGAGCATTCAGAGGCGCAATGCCATGAAACAAAATTTTGTCTCAATGCTGTACAGATAACTTAGAGAAAGGCATAGTGCCAGGATGATTCTCACTTGTGCCTAATGGCAAAAAATTCGAACTCATCACAAGATGAAACCGAGGACAGTGAGGTAAGCCTTCTTTCTCTAAAACCTTCAATACAGCTGCTTTCAAAAAATCAACTTGCTACTTTGCTCGGACATGTCATTGATGATTGTCAGGAAATGAATGATGATTTTTCAATCATGAAAAAAGAAGTGAAAAGTTTAACTAAGCAAAAGATTGGTTTGGAATTGGAATATAAGGATTTATTAAATGATTGAAAAGAACTGGTGAAAAAGAATGATGAACTTTAAAAACCTGTTGAAGAGAAAAATGTTGAGTTAAATGCCTTAAGATATGAAAAGTCTATTGCGAAAGAAGTTGTTAACAACACTGTGCCATATACTGTGCTCGAAGCTGAAAATTCGAGTTTTGAAAAACAAATTGAATCTTTAAAAGATGAGTTAATTGTGTTGAAAGAATCAGGACAAAGATTCAAATTGTTCCACTTATGCTACCTCATGATGCTAAGTTAACTGATGAACTTGATAAAGTTAAAAAAGAATTGAAATTTTCGAGAAAAAGAAATGGCGATCTAAACACTTCTGTAGAATTCTTGGAAGCATAATTGGCTATTGCTAGAAAAATGTATGAAAAATGGTCAGCTGGTTAAAAAGCCTTGGACAATAGGTCCAGTACAACTAATAATCAAAACCAAAATAGTTTAGGATATACAGACCAGAGATACAATGTAAGGCACGGTGCCAATAATTTTGAAAGTGACTTTCGTAAAAGAATGATCTACCTGAATATGTGATCTGTAACTTATGTGGATAAAATGGACACCTTATGGACAACTGTAATGTCAAGAAAAATATTGTTAGGAAAAATGTAAAGTACGTAAATCATATATGGGTTAGAAAAACTTGTTCAAAGCTATTAAAAAAAAGGACTCAAGCAGATCTGAGTTCCTAAAACTAACAAGTGATGCTTTTGCAGGCAAGCAAAATACAGAGTTATCCTTCTCTTTTCAACTGAGTTGAGCGACCCTGAGTGGAATACCCGTCCTTAGCTCGCTCTAACTTCCTATTAAAATGCAATGCAGCACAGTCCCCCGCGAGGGCTGCCACGAACTACTCGCTTTTAACCTTAAAAGGAATTTCATTCTTACTAGCTTATTCATAAACGTTCGGGCGCCTTTCGAGGGCTCCCGGCTCCCTCACTTCTTGGAAAGCAGTAGCAACAGGCTAAGGATCTCTTTAGCTTGAAGGTCCAATGAAGAAATCGCATTTTCGCGATCTCGAATGTGATATCCGTTAGCTCATGATCACATATTCACAAAGCAGAAAGGTAGGAACATAGAGGTATATGCCGATGATTCAATAGTCAAGAGCATCACCAAAGAAATTGGCTGACCTCAAAGAAACATTCGCCACATTGCGTGACATCGGCTCCTCAAGACATATTGTAATAACCTATATTTTAAGCAAGTTTAATAATGACTTTATAAATGAGATTTGATAAGTATAATAATTGATATTTTGAGACACGTTTTAGTCAAAGTTAGCTATGTTCATATTAGTAAAAAAATTACTTTGACAATTATTATTTATCGTCTAAAGTAAGTTAAGCACAAATAAGGTTGTATGGATTTTATATAATAGAGATATTGAGTTAAGGATTTTAAGCTTTGAAATAAACAGAAACCTATTTTCAATTACAAGTTATCACTCCTCACTCATGTCATCTACTCTAGATGCTAGAGCATCACTCTCTCTTCTTCATAACTTCTCAATCAAGTGCCAAAGTGTATTTGCCCATAGATTAATTGTTCTCTTCAAGATTTCAGTTTAATTACCCAAGTGGTTGAGAATTGGGAGAAACCCCAAAACCAAAATAGAACCCCAAACAATAATTTTCTATCTCTTCTGATTTTATACCCCGTACTGTGCATGTTCAATTTCGGCATTATGGAGTCGGAATTTTCCTAAACTTATTGCATGGAAGTTGTAGATCTCAAAAAGTTATTGAACTTAGACCCAAAAATTACTCGATTCAGAGTTTGGAGCTATGAGTTACGACCTTTGCAAGTTTGGTGTTGCTACCTTCATTTTGCTCTCCTCTGCTTTGGTTTCTTGATGTTATGTCACTGCCGTTGCTGTCATGGTCACGCCATAGTTTTGCCGCGATGGTTTCTGGTGGTGCAATTCCAAAACCACTTCTTCTTCCTCCCTAATTTGCCATTGTTTTGGTAATCCTTTCAATATGAAGGAAAGCTAAATTTTCTTAATTCTTCCTCTTGTTCGATTATCAATTCAAGTATGATGCAATTGGATTTTATATTCTTATTTCAGAAATAAATTAATTCTCAATCTTGTTACTGATTAGCAAATTTAGTTATGAAAAGAGTTGTTAAACTTAAAGATCGAATCTTTTATCTTTCTTTGATGGATTGAATTCTAATATGAATTAATCCTCTTGAGTAAATTTATAGAATCTGGTTTTTAATAAATTATGTTGTGTGATAATATAATCTCTGAATCCGACTTGGGGATAAATAGAGTTAGAATGTGAGATTGATGATATGAGTTGAATTAGTATAATGGGTTGCATTCAAGGGTTGTGGTTAGTTCATGGAAGAGTTAATAAGTATAAGAAGGTCAATTTATTCTTCTAAATTGTAGTAACAATGGTGGTTAATTATTGGTATTATTGTTGAGGGATCTTATGTATATCAATTTGGGGAGCTTGGAGAAATTGAACGAGATTAAAGGTGCTGAGTTATTGGATTTGCATCTTAAGAAATTAGTTTGCAATTGAAGTAACATTTATGTTCAGCAAAAATGTGTTTACATGCCCGTATGTATTATTTTATATTTTTGATATTATATATCGTTTATAGTCATGGTCATGGTTATAGATGCATTTACGTGTGTTGGGTATGGAATTATATTGAATGATATATAATATGATTTTGTTTTGTTATTGGTATTATTCGGAAATAATTATGTTTCTTGGATATGATTTTATTATGATAATGAGGAAATGATTTCTAAATTATTTTAGTTGGCTTAGCTTATGAGCTAAGATGAATAGTAGGCAAGGTACAAGTGGAGGAAAATGATTCAGATATGAGTTATGAATGAAGACCAGAAAAGGTCGAATATTGTGTTATTTTATATTATGTTAAGTGTCTGCCTGTACTTGCCAGTGATTCCTGTAATGTGATTAAGCTATGCCAATGATAAATTTTAAATAATGATTTATTTGCCGAATAATTACCAAGTTAGTTTCTAATATGAAAAACGTTTACGAACCAAAACCGTTTTGACGGGCTGAAGTAAAGTTACCGAGCTTTTCGCTCATTTTAGTTTTCTTTTGTTTTGTATTTCTCTTCTGTAATTGCAGGTTCGTGTGTGGGAAGCTTAGAATGGATCAAAAAGGAAGAGTTTTGTTATTAAATTATAATTAGATTTGCTATTTAGAGGTTGTATATGGGAGTATATTATGTGAGAATAAAATATTATATTATTTTAGGAATCGAGTAAGGTATTATGTAATATGTTATTTGGTTTTGAAGATGATTGTTGTAGGCCCTCACCGACAGGTCCAGGATCGTTTTATGGTTATGTTTCCGCTGCGAGTGAATATAATTCGAGGTTATTAAGTGTTAATTGAGATTCTTGAATGTTAAGTGTGATTAGCTAGCAGCTCGGAAGGGCGGGCTGTTACACATATAACTGGTAATCAATCTCAATTCTTCTCACTAGTAGCCCACTGTGGAGGGTGTTACATTTTTCATAACAAAAGGGAGAAATATTGGGTATTGGAAACATCGGAAAATCCTTAACACACTCCATAGAGAATATGATGTTGGTAAGTGGTTTGAAAAATAATTTTTTATGCATATCCCAATTGGTGATCCAGGCCATAATTCTTTTTATCTTTCTTTAAAAACAAAGAAAGATAATTTGTGGCTTTGGGATTAATTTCAAGAAACTAGTTGAGTATTATGTATGTTGTCCTCCTGTAAATATGTTAATTAGAGTGTTGATGTCTGTCTTTATGAATCTTTGTGAGTAAAGATCTACTTGATATTAAAAGGACTCGTAATGGTCTAATGAGATTGTCCTCAAGTCATGATCCTACGTTTTTGAACTAATGAGCTATATGATCCTAAGTTGCCGAATCATTGAGCTATGAAATACTAATTGTTTATGCTATGGCAAGCTTGATCATTAGCCCAATTAACTGATGATTTTTCAATTTAGGAGTTTGACATTTGTGACTCATTATTTCTTTCTTTCATATGTCACACCTTACCTTCATTTACCTACTTCCTCCGTTTTTTTACTTGTAACACTTTTCTTTCATTAACTGTAATGCAAAATTTGAGTAGGA